>NW_026989800.1:900000-1182735 GCF_036321535.1 Camelus dromedarius | reverse complement strand
ACAGTCGAGCGCTGCGTCGTCTCTCCACATGCTCAGTTTTGAGAGATAAGTGTGTGTGAAAGCCGTCCTTCAACTAGCTTGTTGGGAACACAAAGTTTCTTTTCAGTTGCAAACTCCACTCCATACATATATATGGGAAGGTACTAGCTCCAACTCGGTTTTACAGTGAAAACTGCAGGATCTTCAAACTAGCACTAGGAAACAGACTGAGAAACGAGAGTAAAAGTTTCTCCTGCAACCCGTTCCCTTTGTGCTAGATGAACGAACGTCTCTCCACATGCTCAGTTTTGAGAGATAAGAGTGTGTGAAAGCCGTCCTTCAACTAGCTTGTTGGGAACACAAAGTTTCTTTTCAGTTGCAAACACCAATCCATACATATATATGGGAAGGTACTAGCTCCAACTCGGTTTTACAGTGAAAACTGCAGGAACTTCAAACTAGAACTAGGAAACAGACTGAGAAACGAGAGTAAAAGTTTCTCCTGCAACCCGTTCCCTTTGTGCTATATGAACGAACGTTTCTCCACATGCTCAGTTTTGAGAGATAAGTGTGTGTGAAAGCCGTCCTTCAACTAACTTGTTGGGAACACAAAGTTTCTTTTCAGTTGCAAACTCCACTCCATACATATATATGGGAAGGTACTAGCTCCAACTCGGTTTTACAGTGAAAACTGCAGGAACTTCAAACAAGCATTAGGAAACTGACTAAGGAACGAGAGTAAAAGTTTCTCCTGCAACCCGTTCCCTTTGTGCTAGATGAACGAACGTCTCTCCACATGCTCAGTTTTGAGAGATAAGTGTGTGTGAAAGCCGTCCTTCAACTAGCTTGTTGGGAACACAAAGTTTCTTTTCAGTTGCAAACTCCACTCCATACATATATATGGGAAGGTACTAGCTCCAAATCGGTTTTACAGTGAAAACTGCAGGAACGTCAAACTAGCATTAGGAAACAGACTGAGAAACGAGAGTAAAAGTTTCTCCTGCAACCCGTTCCCTTTGTGCTAGATGAACGAACGTCTCTCCACCTGTTCAGTTTTGAGAGATAAGTGTGTGTGAAAGCCGAACTTCAACAAGCTTGTTGGGAACACAAAGTTTCTTTTCAGTTGCAAACTCCACTCCATACATATATATGGGAAGGTACTAGCTCCAACTCGGTTTTACAGTGAAAACTGCAGGAACTTCAAACTAGCACTAGGAAACAGACTGAGAAACGAGAGTTAAAGTTTCTCCTGCAACCCGTTCCCTTTGTGCTAGATGAACGAACGTTTCTCCACATGCTCAGTTTTGAGAGATAAGTGTGTGTGAAAGCCGTCCTTCAACTAGCTTGTTGGGAACACAAAGTTTCTTTTCAGTTGCAAACTCCACTCCATACATATATATGGGAAGGTACTAGCTCCAACTCGGTTTTACAGTGAAAACTGCAGGAACATCAAACTAGCATTAGGAAACAGACTGAGAAAGGAGAGTAAAAGTTTCTCCTGCAACCCGTTCCCTTTGTGCTAGATGAACGAACGTCTCTCCACATGCTCAGTTTTGAGAGATAAGTGTGTGTGAAAGCCGTCCTTCAACTAGCTTGTTGGGATCACAAAGTTTCTTTTCAGTTGCAAACTCCACTCCATACATATATATGGGAAGGTACTAGCTCCAACTCGGTTTTACAGTGAAAACTGCAGGAACTTCAAACTAGCACTAGGAAACAGACTGAGAAACGAGAGTAAAAGTTTCTCCTGCAACCCGTTCCCTTTGTGCTATATGAACGAACGTTTCTCCACATGCTCAGTTTTGAGAGATAAGTGTGTGTGAAAGCCGTCCTTCAACTAGCTTGTTGGGAACACAAAGTTTCTTTTCAGTTGCAAACTCCACTCCATACATATATATGGGAAGGTACTAGCTCCAACTCGGTTTTACAGTGAAAACTGCAGGAACGTCAAACTAGCATTAGGAAACAGACTGAGAAACGAGAGTAAAAGTTTCTCCTGCAACCCGTTCCCTTTGTGCTAGATGAACGAACGTCTCTCCACACAGTTGAGCGCTGCGTATAAGTGTGTGTGAAAGCCGACCTTCAACTAGCTTGTTGGGAACACAAAGTTTCTTTTCAGTTGCAAACTCCACTCCATACATATATATGGGAAGGTACTAGCTCCAACTCGGTTTTACAGTGAAAACTGCAGGATCTTCAAACTAGCACTAGGAAACAGACTGAGAAACGAGAGTAAAAGTTCCTCCTGCAACCCGTTCCCTTTGTGCTAGATGAACGAACGTCTCTCCACATGCTCAGTTTTGAGAGATAAGTGTGTGTGAAAGCCGTCCTTCAACTAGCTTGTTGGGAACACAAAGTTTCTTTTCAGTTGCAAACTCCACTCCATACATATATATGGGAAGGTACTAGCTCCAACTCGGTTTTACAGTGAAAACTGCAGGAACATCAAACTAGCATTAGGAAACATACTGAGAAAGGAGAGTAAAAGTTTCTCCTGCAACCCGTTCCCTTTGTGCTAGATGAACGAACGTCTCTCCACATGCTCAGTTTTGAGAGATAAGTGTGTGTGAAAGCCGTCCTTCAACTAGCTTGTTGGGAACACAAAGTTTCTTTTCAGTTGCAAACTCCACTCCATACATATATATGGGAAGGTACTAGCTCCAACTCGGTTTTACAGTGAAAACTGCAGGAACTTCAAACTAGCATTAGGAAACAGACTGAGAAACGAGAGTTAAAGTTTCTCCTGCAACCCGTTCCGTTTGTGCTAGATGAACGAACGTCTCTCCACATGCTCAGTTTTGAGAGATAAGTGTGTGTGAAAGCCGTCCTTCAACTAGCTTGTTGGGAACACAAAGTTTCTTTTCAGTTGCAAACACCAATCCATACATATATATGGGAAGGTACTAGCTCCAACTCGGTTTTACAGTGAAAACTGCAGGAACGTCAAACTAGCATTAGGAAACAGACTGAGAAACGAGAGTAAAAGTTTCTCCTGCAACCCGTTCCCTTTGTGCTAGATGAACGAACGTCTCTCCACATGCTCAGTTTTGAGAGATAAGTGTGTGTGAAAGCCGTCCTTCAACTAGCTTGTTGGGAACACAAAGTTTCTTTTCAGTTGCAAACTCCACTCCATACATATATATGGGAAGGTACTAGCTCCAACTCGGTTTTACAGTGAAAACTGCAGGAACTTCAAACTAGCATTAGGAAACAGACTGAGAAACGAGAGTTAAAGTTTCTCCTGCAACCCGTTCCCTTTGTGCTAGATGAACGAACGTCTCTCCACATGCTCAGTTTTGAGAGATAAGTGTGTGTGAAAGCCGTCCTTCAACTAGCTTGTTGGGAACACAAAGTTTCTTTTCAGTTGCAAACACCAATCCATACATATATATGGGAAGGTACTAGCTCCAACTCGGTTTTACAGTGAAAACTGCAGGAACTTCAAACTAGCACTAGGAAACAGACTGAGAAACGAGAGTAAAAGTTTCTCCTGCAACCCGTTCCCTTTGTGCTATATGAACGAACGTTTCTCCACATGCTCAGTTTTGAGAGATAAGTGTGTGTGAAAGCCGTCCTTCAACTAGCTTGTTGGGAACACAAAGTTTCTTTTCAGTTGCAAACTCCACTCCATACATATATATGGGAAGGTACTAGCTCCAACTCGGTTTTACAGTGAAAACTGCAGGAGCTTCAAACTAGCATTAGGAAACTACTAAGAAACGAAAGAAAAAGTTTCTCCTGCAACCCGTTCCCTTTGTGCTAGATGAACGAACGTCTCTCCACATGCTCAGTTTTGAGAGATAAGTGTGTGTGAAAGCCGTCCTTCAACTAGCTTGTTGGGAACACAAAGTTTCTTTTCAGTTGCAAACACCAATCCATACATATATATGGGAAGGTACTAGCTCCAAATCGGTTTTACAGTGAAAACTGCAGGAACGTCAAACTAGCATTAGGAAACAGACTGAGAAAGGAGAGTAAAAGTTTCTCCTGCAACCCGTTCCCTTTGCGCTAGATGAATGAACGTCTCTCCACCTGATCAGTTTTGAGAGATAAGTGTGTGTGAAAGCCGTCCTTCAACTAGCTTGTTGGGAACACAAAGTTTCTTTTCAGTTGCAAACTCCACTCCATACATATATATGGGAAGGTACTAGCTCCAACTCGGTTTTACAGTGAAAACTGCAGGAACTTCAAACTAGCATTAGGAAACAGACTGAGAAACGAGAGTAAAAGTTTCTCCTGCAACCCGTTCCATTTGTGCTAGATGAACGAACGCCTCTCCACATGCTCAGTTCTGACAGATAAGTGTGTGTGAAAGCCGTACTTCAACTAGCTTGTTGGGAACACAAAGTTTCTTTTCAGTTGCAAACTCCACTCCATACATATATATGGGAAGGTACTAGCTCCAACTCGGTTTTACAGTGAAAACTGCAGGAACTTCAAACTAGCATTAGGAAACAGACTGAGAAACGAGAGTAAAATTTATCCTGCAACCCGTTCCCTTTGTGCTAGATGAACGAACGTCTCTCCACATGCTCAGTTTTGAGAGATAAGTGTGTGTGAAAGCCGTCCTTCAACTAGCTTGTTGGGAACACAAAGTTTCTTTTCAGTTGCAAACACCAATCCATACATATATATGGGAAGGTACTAGCTCCAACTCGGTTTTACAGTGAAAACTGCAGGAACTTCAAACTAGCACTAGGAAACAGACTGAGAAACGAGAGTAAAAGTTTCTCCTGCAACCCGTTCCCTTTGTGCTATATGAACGAACGTTTCTCCACATGCTCAGTTTTGAGAGATAAGTGTGTGTGAAAGCCGTCCTTCAACTAGCTTGTTGGGAACACAAAGTTTCTTTTCAGTTGCAAACTCCACTCCATACATATATATGGGAAGGTACTAGCTCCAACTCGGTTTTACAGTGAAAACTGCAGGAACTTCAAACTAGCATTAGGAAACAGACTGAGAAACGAGAGTAAAAGTTTCTCCTGCAACCCGTTCCCTTTGTGCTAGATGAACGAACGTCTCTCCACATGCTCAGTTTTGAGAGATAAGTGTGTGTGAAAGCCGTCCTTCAACTAGCTTGTTGGGAACACAAAGTTTCTTTTCAGTTGCAAACACCAATCCATACATATATATGGGAAGGTACTAGCTCCAACTCGGTTTTACAGTGAAAACTGCAGGAACTTCAAACTAGCACTAGGAAACAGACTGAGAAACGAGAGTAAAAGTTTCTCCTGCAACCCGTTCCCTTTGTGCTATATGAACGAACGTTTCTCCACATGCTCAGTTTTGAGAGATACGTGTGTGTGAAAGCCGTCCTTCAACTAGCTTGTTGGGAACACAAAGTTTCTTTTCAGTTGCAAACTCCACTCCATACATATATATGGGAAGTTACTAGCTCCAAATCGGTTTTACAGTGAAAACTGCAGGAACTTCAAACTAGCATTAGGAAACTGACTAAGAAACGAGAGTAAAAGTTTCTCCTGCAACCCGTTCCCTTTGTGCTAGATGAACGAACGTCTCTCCACATGCTCAGTTTTGAGAGATAAGTGTGTGTGAAAGCCGTCCTTCAACTAGCTTGTTGGGAACACAAAGTTTCTTTTCAGTTGCAAACACCAATCCTTACATATATATGGGAAGGTACTAGCTCCAAATCGGTTTTACACTGAAAACTGCAGGAACTTCAAACTAGCATTAGGAAACTGACTAAGAAACGAGAGTAAAAGTTTCTCCTGCAACCCGTTCCCTTTGTGCTAGATGAACGAACGTTTCTCCACATGCTCAGTTTTGAGAGATAAGTGTGTGTGAAAGCCGTCCTTCAACTAGCTTGTTGGGAACACAAAGTTTCTTTTCAGTTGCAAACTCCACTCCATACATATATATGGGAAGGTACTAGCTCCAACTCGGTTTTACAGTGAAAACTGCAGGAACTTCAAACTAGCATTAGGAAACAGACTGAGAAACGAGAGTTAAAGTTTCTCCTGCAACCCGTTCCCTTTGTGCTAGATGAACGAACGTCTCTCCACATGCTCAGTTTTGAGAGATAAGTGTGTGTGAAAGCCGTCCTTCAACTAGCTTGTTGGGAACACAAAGTTTCTTTTCAGTTGCAAACACCAATCCATACATATATATGGGAAGGTACTAGCTCCAACTCGGTTTTACAGTGAAAACTGCAGGAACTTCAAACTAGCACTAGGAAACAGACTGAGAAACGAGAGTAAAAGTTTCTCCTGCAACCCGTTCCCTTTGTGCTATATGAACGAACGTTTCTCCACATGCTCAGTTTTGAGAGATAAGTGTGTGTGAAAGCCGTCCTTCAACTAGCTTGTTGGGAACACAAAGTTTCTTTTCAGTTGCAAACTCCACTCCATACATATATATGGGAAGGTACTAGCTCCAACTCGGTTTTACAGTGAAAACTGCAGGAACTTCAAACTAGCATTAGGAAACTGACTAAGAAACGAGAGTAAAAGTTTCTCCTGCAACCCGTTCCCTTTGTGCTAGATGAACGAACGTCTCTCCACATGCTCAGTTTTGAGAGATAAGTGTGTGTGAAAGCCGTCCTTCAACTAGCTTGTTGGGAACACAAAGTTTCTTTTCAGTTGCAAACACCAATCCATACATATATATGGGAAGGTACTAGCTCCAACTCGGTTTTACAGTGAAAACTGCAGGAACTTGAAACTAGCATTAGGAAACAGACTGAGAAACGAGAGTTAAATTTTCTCCTGCAACCCGTTCCCTTTGTGCTAGATGAACGAACGTCTCTCCACATGCTCAGTTTTGAGAGATAAGTGTGTGTGAAAGCCGTCCTTCAACTAGCTTGTTGGGAACACAAAGTTTCTTTTCAGTTGCAAACTCCACTCCATACATATATATGGGAAGGTACTAGCTCCAACTCGGTTTTACAGTGAAAACTGCAGGAACTTCAAACTAGCATTAGGAAACTGACTAAGAAACGAGAGTAAAAGTTTCTCCTGCAACCCGTTCCCTTTGTGCTAGATGAACGAACGTCTCTCCACATGCTCAGTTTTGAGAGATAAGTGTGTGTGAAAGCCGTCCTTCAACTAGCTTGTTGGGAACACAAAGTTTCTTTTCAGTTGCAAACACCAATCCATATATATATATGGGAAGGTACTAGCTCCAAATCGGTTTTACACTGAAAACTGCAGGAACGTCAAACTAGCATTAGGAAACAGACTGAGAAACGAGAGTAAAAGTTTCTCCTGCAACCCGTTCCCTTTGCGCTAGATGAACGAACGTCTCTCCACCTGCTCAGTTTTGAGAGATAAGTGTGTGTGAAAGCCGTCCTTCAACTAGCTTGTTGGGAACACAAAGTTTCTTTTCAGTTGCAAACTCCACTCCATACATATATATGGGAAGGTACTAGCTCCAACTCGGTTTTACAGTGAAAACTGCAGGAACGTCAAACTAGCATTAGGAAACAGACTGAGAAACGAGAGTAAAAGTTTCTCCTGCAACCCGTTCCCTTTGTGCTAGATGAACGAACGTCTCTCCACCTGCTCAGTTTTGAGAGATAAGTGTGTGTGAAAGCCGTCCTTCAACTAGCTTGTTGGGAACACAAAGTTTCTTTTCAGTTGCAAACTCCACTCCAAACATATATATGGGAAGGTACTAGCTCCAACTCGGTTTTACGGTGAAAACTGCAGGAACTTCAAACTACCACTAGGAAACAGACTGAGAAACCAGAGTAAAAGTTTCTCCTGCAACCCGTTCCCTTTGTGCTAGATGAACGAACGTTTCTCCACATGCTCAGTTTTGAGAGATAAGTGTGTGTGAAAGCCGTCCTTCAACTAGCTTGTTGGGAACACAAAGTTTCTTTTCAGTTGCCAACTCCACTCCATACATATATATGGGAAGGTACTAACTCCAACTCGGTTTTACAGTGAAAACTGCAGGAACTTCAAACTAGCATTAGGAAACAGACTGAGAAACGAGAGTTAAAGTTTCTCCTGCAACCCGTTCCCTTTGTGCTAGATGAACGAACGTCTCTCCACATGCTCAGTTTTGAGAGATAAGTGTGTGTGAAAGCCGTCCTTCAACTAGCTTGTTGGGAACACAAAGTTTCTTTTCAGTTGCAAACACCAATCCATACATATATATGGGAAGGTACTAGCTCCAACTCGGTTTTACAGTGAAAACTGCAGGAACTTCAAACTAGCACTAGGAAACAGACTGAGAAACGAGAGTAAAAGTTTCTCCTGCAACCCGTTCCCTTTGTGCTATATGAACGAACGTTTCTCCACATGCTCAGTTTTGAGAGATAAGTGTGTGGGAAAGCCGTCCTTCAACTAGCTTGTTGGGAACACAAAGTTTCTTTTCAGTTGCAAACTCCACTCCATACATATATATGGGAAGGTACTAGCTCCAACTCGGTTTTACAGTGAAAACTGCAGGAACTTCAAACTAGCATTAGGAAACAGACTGAGAAACGAGAGTTAAAGTTTCTCCTGCAACCCGTTCCCTTTGTGCTAGATGAACGAACGTCTCTCCACATGCTCAGTTTTGAGAGATAAGTGTGTGTGAAAGCCGTCCTTCAACTAGCTTGTTGGGAACACAAAGTTTCTTTTCAGTTGCAAACACCAATCCATACATATATATGGGAAGGTACTAGCTCCAACTCGGTTTTACAGTGAAAACTGCAGGAACTTCAAACTAGAACTAGGAAACAGACTGAGAAACGAGAGTAAAAGTTTCTCCTGCAACCCGTTCCCTTTGTGCTATATGAACGAACGTTTCTCCACATGCTCAGTTTTGAGAGATAAGTGTGTGTGAAAGCCGTCCTTCAACTAACTTGTTGGGAACACAAAGTTCCTTTTCAGTTGCAAACTCCACTCCATACATATATATGGGAAGGTACTAGCTCCAACTCGGTTTTACAGTGAAAACTGCAGGAACTTCAAATAAGCATTAGGAAACTGACTAAGAAACGAGAGTAAAAGTTTCTCCTGCAACCCGTTCCCTTTGTGCTAGATGAACGAACGTCTCTCCACATGCTCAGTTTTGAGAGATAAGTGTGTGTGAAAGCCGTCCTTCAACTAGCTTGTTGGGAACACAAAGTTTCTTTTCAGTTGCAAACTCCACTCCATACATATATATGGGAAGGTACTAGCTCCAAATCGGTTTTACAGTGAAAACTGCAGGAACGTCAAACTAGCATTAGGAAACAGACTGAGAAACGAGAGTAAAAGTTTCTCCTGCAACCCGTTCCCTTTGTGCTAGATGAACGAACGTCTCTCCACCTGTTCAGTTTTGAGAGATAAGTGTGTGTGAAAGCCGAACTTCAACTAGCTTGTTGGGAACACAAAGTTTCTTTTCAGTTGCAAACTCCACTCCATACATATATATGGGAAGGTACTAGCTCCAAATCGGTTTTACAGTGAAAACTGCAGGATCTTCAAACTAGCACTAGGAAACAGACTGAGAAACGAGAGTAAAAGTTCCTCCTGCAACCCGTTCCCTTTGTGCTAGATGAACGAACGTCTCTCCACATGCTCAGTTTTGAGAGATAAGTGTGTGTGAAAGCCGTCCTTCAACTAGCTTGTTGGGAACACAAAGTTTCTTTTCAGTTGCAAACTCCACTCCATACATATATATGGGAAGGTACTAGCTCCAACTCGGTTTTACAGTGAAAACTGCAGGAACATCAAACTAGCATTAGGAAACATACTGAGAAAGGAGAGTAAAAGTTTCTCCTGCAACCCGTTCCCTTTGTGCTAGATGAACGAACGTCTCTCCACATGCTCAGTTTTGAGAGATAAGTGTGTGTGAAAGCCGTACTTCAACTAGCTTGTTGGGAACACAAAGTTTCTTTTCAGTTGCAAACTCCACTCCATACATATATATGGGAAGGTACTAGCTCCAACTCGGTTTTACAGTGAAAACTGCAGGAACTTCAAACTAGCATTAGGAAACAGACTGAGAAACGAGAGTTAAAGTTTCTCCTGCAACCCGTTCCGTTTGTGCTAGATGAACGAACGTCTCTCCACATGCTCAGTTTTGAGAGATAAGTGTGTGTGAAAGCCGTCCTTCAACTAGCTTGTTGGGAACACAAAGTTTCTTTTCAGTTGCAAACACCAATCCATACATATATATGGGAAGGTACTAGCTCCAACTCGGTTTTACAGTGAAAACTGCAGGAACGTCAAACTAGCATTAGGAAACAGACTGAGAAACGAGAGTAAAAGTTTCTCCTGCAACCCGTTCCCTTTGTGCTAGATGAACGAACGTCTCTCCACATGCTCAGTTTTGAGAGATAAGTGTGTGTGAAAGCCGTCCTTCAACTAGCTTGTTGGGAACACAAAGTTTCTTTTCAGTTGCAAACTCCACTCCAAACATATATATGGGAAGGTACTAGCTCCAACTCGGTTTTACGGTGAAAACTGCAGGAACTTCAAACTAGCACTAGGAAACAGACTGAGAAACCAGAGTAAAAGTTTCTCCTGCAACCCGTTCCCTTTGTGCTAGATGAACGAACGTTTCTCCACATGCTCAGTTTTGAGAGATAAGTGTGTGTGAAAGCCGTCCTTCAACTAGCTTGTTGGGAACACAAAGTTTCTTTTCAGTTGCAAACTCCACTCCATACATATATATGGGAAGGTACTAGCTCCAACTCGGTTTTACAGTGAAAACTGCAGGAACTTCAAACTAGCATTAGGAAACAGACTGAGAAACGAGAGTTAAAGTTTCTCCTGCAACCCGTTCCCTTTGTGCTAGATGAACGAACGTCTCTCCACATGCTCAGTTTTGAGAGATAAGTGTGTGTGAAAGCCGTCCTTCAACTAGCTTGTTGGGAACACAAAGTTTCTTTTCAGTTGCAAACACCAATCCATACATATATATGGGAAGGTACTAGCTCCAACTCGGTTTTACAGTGAAAACTGCAGGAACTTCAAACTAGCACTAGGAAACAGACTGAGAAACGAGAGTAAAAGTTTCTCCTGCAACCCGTTCCCTTTGTGCTATATGAACGAACGTTTCTCCACATGCTCAGTTTTGAGAGATAAGTGTGTGTGAAAGCCGTCCTTCAACTAGCTTGTTGGGAACACAAAGTTTCTTTTCAGTTGCAAACTCCACTCCATACATATATATGGGAAGGTACTAGCTCCAACTCGGTTTTACAGTGAAAACTGCAGGAACTTCAAACTAGCATTAGGAAACTGACTAAGAAACGAAAGTAAAAGTTTCTCCTGCAACCCGTTCCCTTTGTGCTAGATGAACGAACGTCTCTCCACATGCTCAGTTTTGAGAGATAAGTGTGTGTGAAAGCCGTCCTTCAACTAGCTTGTTGGGAACACAAAGTTTCTTTTCAGTTGCAAACACCAATCCATACATATATATGGGAAGGTACTAGCTCCAACTCGGTTTTACAGTGAAAACTGCAGGAACGTCAAACTAGCATTAGGAAACAGACTGAGAAAGGAGAGTAAAAGTTTCTCCTGCAACCCGTTCCCTTTGCGCTAGATGAACGAACGTCTCTCCACCTGTTCAGTTTTGAGAGATAAGTGTGTGTGAAAGCCGTCCTTCAACTAGCTTGTTGGGAACACAAAGTTTCTTTTCAGTTGCAAACTCCACTCCATACATATATATGGGAAGGTACTAGCTCCAACTCGGTTTTACAGTGAAAACTGCAGGAACTTCAAACTAGCATTAGGAAACAGACTGAGAAACGAGAGTAAAAGTTTCTCCTGCAACCCGTTCCCTTTGTGCTAGATGAACGAACGCCTCTCCACATGCTCAGTTCTGACAGATAAGTGTGTGTGAAAGCCGTACTTCAACTAGCTTGTTGGGAACACAAAGTTTCTTTTCAGTTGCAAACTCCACTCCATACATATATATGGGAAGGTACTAGCTCCAACTCGGTTTTACAGTGAAAACTGCAGGAACTTCAAACTAGCATTAGGAAACAGACTGAGAAACGAGAGTAAAATTTATCCTGCAACCCGTTCCCTTTGTGCTAGATGAACGAACGTCTCTCCACATGCTCAGTTTTGAGAGATAAGTGTGTGTGAAAGCCGTCCTTCAACTAGCTTGTTGGGAACACAAAGTTTCTTTTCAGTTGCAAACACCAATCCATACATATATATGGGAAGGTACTAGCTCCAACTCGGTTTTACAGTGAAAACTGCAGGAACGTCAAACTAGCATTAGGAAACAGACTGAGAAACGAGAGTAAAAGTTTCTCCTGCAACCCGTTCCCTTTGTGCTAGATGAACGAACGTCTCTCCACCTGCTCAGTTTTGAGAGATAAGTGTGTGTGAAAGCCGTCCTTCAACTAGCTTGTTGGGAACACAAAGTTTCTTTTCAGTTGCAAACTCCACTCCAAACATATATATGGGAAGGTACTAGCTCCAACTCGGTTTTACAGTGAAAACTGCAGGAACTTCAAACTAGCACTAGGAAACAGACTGAGAAACCAGAGTAAAAGTTTCTCCTGCAACCCGTTCCCTTTGTGCTAGATGAACGAACGTCTCTCCACATGCTCAGTTTTGAGAGATAAGTGTGTGTGAAAGCCGTCCTTCAACTAGCTTGTTGGGAACACAAAGTTTCTTTTCAGTTGCAAACACCAATCCATACATATATATGGGAAGGTACTAGCTCCAACTCGGTTTTACAGTGAAAACTGCAGGAACGTCAAACTAGCATTAGGAAACAGACTGAGAAAGGAGAGTAAAAGTTTCTCCTGCAACCCGTTCCCTTTGCGCTAGATGAACGAACGTCTCTCCACCTGTTCAGTTTTGAGAGATAAGTGTGTGTGAAAGCCGTCCTTCAACTAGCTTGTTGGGAACACAAAGTTTCTTTTCAGTTGCAAACTCCACTCCATACATATATATGGGAAGGTACTAGCTCCAACTCGGTTTTACAGTGAAAACTGCAGGAACTTCAAACTAGCATTAGGAAACAGACTGAGAAACGAGAGTAAAAGTTTCTCCTGCAACCCGTTCCCTTTGTGCTAGATGAACGAACGCCTCTCCACATGCTCAGTTCTGACAGATAAGTGTGTGTGAAAGCCGTACTTCAACTAGCTTGTTGGGAACACAAAGTTTCTTTTCAGTTGCAAACTCCACTCCATACATATATATGGGAAGGTACTAGCTCCAACTCGGTTTTACAGTGAAAACTGCAGGAACTTCAAACTAGCATTAGGAAACAGACTGAGAAACGAGAGTAAAATTTATCCTGCAACCCGTTCCCTTTGTGCTAGATGAACGAACGTCTCTCCACATGCTCAGTTTTGAGAGATAAGTGTGTGTGAAAGCCGTCCTTCAACTAGCTTGTTGGGAACACAAAGTTTCTTTTCAGTTGCAAACACCAATCCATACATATATATGGGAAGGTACTAGCTCCAACTCGGTTTTACAGTGAAAACTGCAGGAACGTCAAACTAGCATTAGGAAACAGACTGAGAAACGAGAGTAAAAGTTTCTCCTGCAACCCGTTCCCTTTGTGCTAGATGAACGAACGTCTCTCCACCTGCTCAGTTTTGAGAGATAAGTGTGTGTGAAAGCCGTCCTTCAACTAGCTTGTTGGGAACACAAAGTTTCTTTTCAGTTGCAAACTCCACTCCAAACATATATATGGGAAGGTACTAGCTCCAACTCGGTTTTACAGTGAAAACTGCAGGAACTTCAAACTAGCACTAGGAAACAGACTGAGAAACCAGAGTAAAAGTTTCTCCTGCAACCCGTTCCCTTTGTGCTAGATGAACGAACGTTTCTCCACATGCTCAGTTTTGAGAGATAAGTGTGTGTGAAAGCCGTCCTTCAACTAGCTTGTTGGGAACACAAAGTTTCTTTTCAGTTGCAAACTCCACTCCATACATATATATGGGAAGGTACTAGCTCCAACTCGGTTTTACAGTGAAAACTGCAGGAACTTCAAACTAGCATTAGGAAACAGACTGAGAAACGAGAGTTAAAGTTTCTCCTGCAACCCGTTCCCTTTGTGCTAGATGAACGAACGTCTCTCCACATGCTCAGTTTTGAGAGATAAGTGTGTGTGAAAGCCGTCCTTCAACTAGCTTGTTGGGAACACAAAGTTTCTTTTCAGTTGCAAACACCAATCCATACATATATATGGGAAGGTACTAGCTCCAACTCGGTTTTACAGTGAAAACTGCAGGAACGTCAAACTAGCATTAGGAAACAGACTGAGAAACGAGAGTAAAAGTTTCTCCTGCAACCCGTTCCCTTTGTGCTAGATGAACGAACGTCTCTCCACCTGCTCAGTTTTGAGAGATAAGTGTGTGTGAAAGCCGTCCTTCAACTAGCTTGTTGGGAACACAAAGTTTCTTTTCAGTTGCAAACTCCACTCCAAACATATATATGGGAAGGTACTAGCTCCAACTCGGTTTTACGGTGAAAACTGCAGGAACTTCAAACTAGCACTAGGAAACAGACTGAGAAACCAGAGTAAAAGTTTCTCCTGCAACCCGTTCCCTTTGTGCTAGATGAACGAACGTTTCTCCACATGCTCAGTTTTGAGAGATAAGTGTGTGTGAAAGCCGTCCTTCAACTAGCTTGTTGGGAACACAAAGTTTCTTTTCAGTTGCAAACTCCATTCCATACATATATATGGGAAGGTACTAGCTCCAACTCGGTTTTACAGTGAAAACTGCAGGAACTTCAAACTAGCATTAGGAAACAGACTGAGAAACGAGAGTTAAAGTTTCTCCTGCAACCCGTTCCCTTTGTGCTAGATGAACGAACGTCTCTCCACATGCTCAGTTTTGAGAGATAAGTGTGTGTGAAAGCCGTCCTTCAACTAGCTTGTTGGGAACACAAAGTTTCTTTTCATTTGCAAACACCAATCCATACATATATATGGGAAGGTACTAGCTCCAACTCGGTTTTACAGTGAAAACTGCAGGAACTTCAAACTAGCACTAGGAAACAGACTGAGAAACGAGAGTAAAAGTTTCTCCTGCAACCCGTTCCCTTTGTGCTATATGAACGAACGTTTCTCCACATGCTCAGTTTTGAGAGATAAGTGTGTGTGAAAGCCGTCCTTCAACTAGCTTGTTGGGAACACAAAGTTTCTTTTCAGTTGCAAACTCCACTCCATACATATATATGGGAAGGTACTAGCTCCAACTCGGTTTTACAGTGAAAACTGCAGGAACTTCAAACTAGCATTAGGAAACTGACTAAGAAACGAAAGTAAAAGTTTCTCCTGCAACCCGTTCCCTTTGTGCTAGATGAACGAACGTCTCTCCACATGCTCAGTTTTGAGAGATAAGTGTGTGTGAAAGCCGTCCTTCAACTAGCTTGTTGGGAACACAAAGTTTCTTTTCAGTTGCAAACACCAATCCATACATATATATGGGAAGGTACTAGCTCCAAATCGGTTTTACAGTGAAAACTGCAGGAACGTCAAACTAGCATTAGGAAACAGACTGAGAAAGGAGAGTAAAAGTTTCTCCTGCAACCCGTTCCCTTTGCGCTAGATGAACGAACGTCTCTCCACCTGTTCAGTTTTGAGAGATAAGTGTGTGTGAAAGCCGTCCTTCAACTAGCTTGTTGGGAACACAAAGTTTCTTTTCAGTTGCAAACTCCACTCCATACATATATATGGGAAGGTACTAGCTCCAACTCGGTTTTACAGTGAAAACTGCAGGAACTTCAAACTAGCATTAGGAAACAGACTGAGAAACGAGAGTAAAAGTTTCTCCTGCAACCCGTTCCCTTTGTGCTAGATGAACGAACGCCTCTCCACATGCTCAGTTCTGACAGATAAGTGTGTGTGAAAGCCGTACTTCAACTAGCTTGTTGGGAACACAAAGTTTCTTTTCAGTTGCAAACTCCACTCCATACATATATATGGGAAGGTACTAGCTCCAACTCGGTTTTACAGTGAAAACTGCAGGAACTTCAAACTAGCATTAGGAAACAGACTGAGAAACGAGAGTAAAATTTATCCTGCAACCCGTTCCCTTTGTGCTAGATGAACGAACGTCTCTCCACATGCTCAGTTTTGAGAGATAAGTGTGTGTGAAAGCCGTCCTTCAACTAGCTTGTTGGGAACACAAAGTTTCTTTTCAGTTGCAAACACCAATCCATACATATATATGGGAAGGTACTAGCTCCAACTCGGTTTTACAGTGAAAACTGCAGGAACGTCAAACTAGCATTAGGAAACAGACTGAGAAACGAGAGTAAAAGTTTCTCCTGCAACCCGTTCCCTTTGTGCTATATGAACGAACGTTTCTCCACATGCTCAGTTTTGAGAGATAAGTGTGTGTGAAAGCCGTCCTTCAACTAGCTTGTTGGGAACACAAAGTTTCTTTTCAGTTGCAAACTCCACTCCATACATATATATGGGAAGGTACTAGCTCCAACTCGGTTTTACAGTGAAAACTGCAGGAACTTCAAACTAGCATTAGGAAACAGACTGAGAAACGAGAGTAAAAGTTTCTCCTGCAACCCGTTCCCTTTGTGCTAGATGAACGAACGTCTCTCCACATGCTCAGTTTTGAGAGATAAGTGTGTGTGAAAGCCGTCCTTCAACTAGCTTGTTGGGAATACAAAGTTTCTTTTCAGTTGCAAACACCAATCCATACATATATATGGGAAGGTACTAGCTCCAACTCGGTTTTACAGTGAAAACTGCAGGAACTTCAAACTAGCACTAGGAAACAGACTGAGAAACGAGAGTAAAAGTTTCTCCTGCAACCCGTTCCCTTTGTGCTATATGAACGAACGTTTCTCCACATGCTCAGTTTTGAGAGATAAGTGTGTGTGAAAGCCGTCCTTCAACTAGCTTGTTGGGAACACAAAGTTTCTTTTCAGTTGCAAACTCCACTCCATACATATATATGGGAAGTTACTAGCTCCAACTCGGTTTTACAGTGAAAACTGCAGGAACTTCAAACTAGCATTAGGAAACTGACTAAGAAACGAGAGTAAAAGTTTCTCCTGCAACCCGTTCCCTTTGTGCTAGATGAACGAACGTCTCTCCACATGCTCAGTTTTGAGAGATAAGTGTGTGTGAAAGCCGTCCTTCAACTAGCTTGTTGGGAACACAAAGTTTCTTTTCAGTTGCAAACACCAATCCTTACATATATATGGGAAGGTACTAGCTCCAAATCGGTTTTACACTGAAAACTGCAGGAACTTCAAACTAGCATTAGGAAACTGACTAAGAAACGAGAGTAAAAGTTTCTCCTGCAACCCGTTGCCTTTGTGCTAGATGAACGAACATTTCTCCACATGCTCAGTTTTGAGAGATAAGTGTGTGTGAAAGCCGTCCTTTAACTAGCTTGTTGGGAACACAAAGTTTCTTTTCAGTTGCAAACTCCACTCCATACATATATATGGGAAGGTACTAGCTCCAACTCGGTTTTACAGTGAAAACTGCAGGAACTTCAAACTAGCATTAGGAAACAGACTGAGAAACGAGAGTTAAAGTTTCTCCTGCAACCCGTTCCCTTTGTGCTAGATGAACGAACGTCTCTCCACATGCTCAGTTTTGAGAGATAAGTGTGTGTGAAAGCCGTCCTTCAACTAGCTTGTTGGGAACACAAAGTTTCTTTTCAGTTGCAAACACCAATCCATACATATATATGGGAAGGTACTAGCTCCAACTCGGTTTTACAGTGAAAACTGCAGGAACTTGAAACTAGCACTAGGAAACAGACTGAGAAACGAGAGTAAAAGTTTCTCCTGCAACCCGTTCCCTTTGTGCTATATGAACGAACGTTTCTCCACATGCTCAGTTTTGAGAGATAAGTGTGTGTGAAAGCCGTCCTTCAACTAGCTTGTTGGGAACACAAAGTTTCTTTTCAGTTGCAAACTCCACTCCATACATATATATGGGAAGGTACTAGCTCCAACTCGGTTTTACAGTGAAAACTGCAGGAACTTCAAACTAGCATTAGGAAACTGACTAAGAAACGAGAGTAAAAGTTTCTCCTGCAACCCGTTCCCTTTGTGCTAGATGAACGAACGTCTCTCCACATGCTCAGTTTTGAGAGATAAGTGTGTGTGAAAGCCGTCCTTCAACTAGCTTGTTGGGAACACAAAGTTTCTTTTCAGTTGCAAACACCAATCCATATATATATATGGGAAGGTACTAGCTCCAAATCGGTTTTACAGTGAAAACTGCAGGAACTTCAAACTAGCATTAGGAAACAGACTGAGAAACGAGAGTAAAAGTTTCTCCTGCAACCCGTTCCCTTTGCGCTAGATGAACGAACGTCTCTCCACCTGCTCAGTTTTGAGAGATAAGTGTGTGTGAAAGCCGTCCTTCAACTAGCTTGTTGGGAACACAAAGTTTCTTTTCAGTTGCAAACTCCACTCCATACATATATATGGGAAGGTACTAGCTCCAACTCGGTTTTACAGTGAAAACTGCAGGAACGTCAAACTAGCATTAGGAAACAGACTGAGAAACGAGAGTAAAAGTTTCTCCTGCAACCCGTTCCCTTTGTGCTAGATGAACGAACGTCTCTCCACCTGCTCAGTTTTGAGAGATAAGTGTGTGTGAAAGCCGTCCTTCAACTAGCTTGTTGGGAACACAAAGTTTCTTTTCAGTTGCAAACTCCACTCCAAACATATATATGGGAAGGTACTAGCTCCAACTCGGATTTACGGTGAAAACTGCAGGAACTTCAAACTACCACTAGGAAACAGACTGAGAAACCAGAGTAAAAGTTTCTCCTGCAACCCGTTCCCTTTGTGCTAGATGAACGAACGTTTCTCCACATGCTCAGTTTTGAGAGATAAGTGTGTGTGAAAGCCGTCCTTCAACTAGCTTGTTGGGAACACAAAGTTTCTTTTCAGTTGCAAACTCCACTCCATACATATATATGGGAAGGTACTAACTCCAACTCGGTTTTACAGTGAAAACTGCAGGAACTTCAAACTAGCATTAGGAAACAGACTGAGAAACGAGAGTTAAAGTTTCTCCTGCAACCCGTTCCCTTTGTGCTAGATGAACGAACGTCTCTCCACATGCTCAGTTTTGAGAGATAAGTGTGTGTGAAAGCCGTCCTTCAACTAGCTTGTTGGGAACACAAAGTTTCTTTTCAGTTGCAAACACCAATCCATACATATATATGGGAAGGTACTAGCTCCAACTCGGTTTTACAGTGAAAACTGCAGGAACTTCAAACTAGCACTAGGAAACAGACTGAGAAACGAGAGTAAAAGTTTCTCCTGCAACCCGTTCCCTTTGTGCTATATGAACGAACGTTTCTCCACATGCTCAGTTTTGAGAGATAAGTGTGTGGGAAAGCCGTCCTTCAACTAGCTTGTTGGGAACACAAAGTTTCTTTTCAGTTGCAAACTCCACTCCATACATATATATGGGAAGGTACTAGCTCCAACTCGGTTTTACAGTGAAAACTGCAGGAACTTCAAACTAGCATTAGGAAACAGACTGAGAAACGAGAGTTAAAGTTTCTCCTGCAACCCGTTCCCTTTGTGCTAGATGAACGAACGTCTCTCCACATGCTCAGTTTTGAGAGATAAGTGTGTGTGAAAGCCGTCCTTCAACTAGCTTGTTGGGAACACAAAGTTTCTTTTCAGTTGCAAACTCCACTCCATACATATATATGGGAAGGTACTAGCTCCAAATCGGTTTTACAGTGAAAACTGCAGGAACGTCAAACAAGCATTAGGAAACAGACTGAGAAACGAGAGTAAAAGTTTCTCCTGCAACCCGTTCCCTTTGTGCTAGATGAACGAACGTCTCTCCACCTGTTCAGTTTTGAGAGATAAGTGTGTGTGAAAGCCGTCCTTCAACTAGCTTGTTGGGAACACAAAGTTTCTTTTCAGTTGCAAACTCCACTCCATACATATATATGGGAAGGTACTAGCTCCAACTCGGTTTTACAGTGAAAACTGCAGGATCTTCAAACTAGCACTAGGAAACAGACTGAGAAACGAGAGTAAAAGTTCCTCCTGCAACCCGCTCCCTTTGTGCTAGATGAACGAACGTCTCTCCACATGCTCAGTTTTGAGAGATAAGTGTGTGTGAAAGCCGTCCTTCAACTAGCTTGTTGGGAACACAAAGTTTCTTTTCAGTTGCAAACTCCACTCCATACATATATATGGGAAGGTACTAGCTCCAACTCGGTTTTACAGTGAAAACTGCAGGAACATCAAACTAGCATTAGGAAACATACTGAGAAAGGAGAGTAAAAGTTTCTCCTGCAACCCGTTCCCTTTGTGCTAGATGAACGAACGTCTCTCCACATGCTCAGTTTTGAGAGATAAGTGTGTGTGAAAGCCGTCCTTCAACTAGCTTGTTGGGAACACAAAGTTTCTTTTCAGTTGCAAACTCCACTCCATACATATATATGGGAAGGTACTAGCTCCAACTCGGTTTTACAGTGAAAACTGCAGGAACTTCAAACTAGCATTAGGAAACAGACTGAGAAACGAGAGTTAAAGTTTCTCCTGCAACCCGTTCCGTTTGTGCTAGATGAACGAACGTCTCTCCACATGCTCAGTTTTGAGAGATAAGTGTGTGTGAAAGCCGTCCTTCAACTAGCTTGTTGGGAACACAAAGTTTCTTTTCAGTTGCAAACACCAATCCATACATATATATGGGAAGGTACTAGCTCCAACTCGGTTTTACAGTGAAAACTGCAGGAACGTCAAACTAGCATTAGGAAACAGACTGAGAAACGAGAGTAAAAGTTTCTCCTGCAACCCGTTCCCTTTGTGCTAGATGAACGAACGTCTCTCCACATGCTCAGTTTTGAGAGATAAGTGTGTGTGAAAGCCGTCCTTCAACTAGCTTGTTGGGAACACAAAGTTTCTTTTCAGTTGCAAACTCCACTCCAAACATATATATGGGAAGGTACTAGCTCCAACTCTGTTTTACAGTGAAAACTGCAGGAACTTCAAACTAGCATTAGGAAACAGACTGAGAAACCAGAGTAAAAGTTTCTCCTGCAACCCGTTCCCTTTGTGCTAGATGAACGAACGTCTCTCCACATGCTCAGTTTTGAGAGATAAGTGTGTGTGAAAGCCGTCCTTCAACTAGCTTGTTGGGAACACAAAGTTTCTTTTCAGTTGCAAACACCAATCCATACATATATAAGGGAAGGTACTAGCTCCAACTCGGTTTTACAGTGATAACTGCAGGAACTTCAAAATAGCACTAGGAAACAGACTGAGAAACGAGAGTAAAAGTTTCTCCTGCAACCCGTTCCCTTTGTGCTATATGAACGAACGTTTCTCCACATGCTCAGTTTTGAGAGATAAGTGTGTGTGAAAGCCGTCCTTCAACTAGCTTGTTGGGAACACAAAGTTTCTTTCAGTTGCAAACACCAATCCATACATATATATGGGAAGGTACTAGCTCCAACTCGGTTTTACAGTGAAACCTGCAGGAACGTCAAACTAGCATTAGGAAACAGACTGAGAAACGAGAGTAAAAGTTTCTCCTGCAACCCGTTCCCTTTGTGCTAGATGAACGAACGCCTCTCCACATGCTCAGTTCTGACAGATAAGTGTGTGTGAAAGCCGTACTTCAACTAGCTTGTTGGGAACACAAAGTTTCTTTTCAGTTGCAAACTCCACTCCATACATATATATGGGAAGGTACTAGCTCCAACTCGGTTTTACAGTGAAAACTGCAGGAACTTCAAACTAGCATTAGGAAACAGACTGAGAAACGAGAGTAAAATTTATCCTGCAACCCGTTCCCTTTGTGCTAGATGAACGAACGTCTCTCCACATGCTCAGTTTTGAGAGATAAGTGTGTGTGAAAGCCGTCCTTCAACTAGCTTGTTGGGAACACAAAGTTTCTTTTCAGTTGCAAACACCAATCCATACATATATATGGGAAGGTACTAGCTCCAACTCGGTTTTACAGTGAAACCTGCAGGAACGTCAAACTAGCATTAGGAAACAGACTGAGAAACGAGAGTAAAAGTTTCTCCTGCAACCCGTTCCCTTTGTGCTAGATGAACAAACGTCTCTCCACCTGCTCAGTTTTGAGAGATAAGGATTTGTGAAAGCCGTCCTTCAACTAGCTTGTTGGGAACACAAAGTTTCTTTTCAGTTGCAAACTCCACTCCATACATATATATGGGAAGGTACTAGCTCCAACTCGGTTTTACGGTGAAAACTGCAGGAACTTCAAACTATCACTAGGAAACTGACTAAGAAACGAGAGTAAAAGTTTCTCCTGCAACCCGTTCCCTTTGTGCTAGATGAACGAACGTTTCTCCACATGCTCAGTTTTGAGAGATAAGTGTGTGTGAAAGCCGTCCTTCAACTAGCTTGTTGGGAACACAAAGTTTCTTTTCAGTTGCAAACTCCACTCCATACATATATATGGGAAGGTACTAGCTCCAACTCGGTTTTACAGTGAAAACTGCAGGAACTTCAAAATAGCATTAGGAAACAGACTGAGAAACGAGAGTTAAAGTTTCTCCTGCAACCCGTTCCCTTTGTGCTAGATGAACGAACGTCTCTCCACATGCTCAGTTTTGAGAGATAAGTGTGTGTGAAAGCCGTCCTTCAAATAGCTTGTTGGGAACACAAAGTTTCTTTTCAGTTGCAAACACCAATCCATACATATATAAGGGAAGGTACTAGCTCCAACTCGGTTTTACAGTGAAAACTGCAGGAACTTCAAACTAGCACTAGGAAACAGACTGAGAAACGAGAGTAAAAGTTTCTCCTGCAACCCGTTCCCTTTGTGCTATATGAACGAAAGTTTCTCCACATGCTCAGTTTTGAGAGATAAGTGTGTGTGAAAGCCGTCCTTCAACTAGCTTGTTGGGAACACAAAGTTTCTTTCAGTTGCAAACTCCACTCCATACATATATATGGGAAGGTACTAGCTCCAACTCGGTTTTACAGTGAAAACTGCAGGAACTTCAAACTAGCATTAGGAAACAGACTGAGAAACGAGAGTAAAAGTTTCTCCTGCAACCCGTTCCCTTTGTGCTAGATGAACGAACGTCTCTCCACATGCTCAGTTTTGAGAGATAAGTGTGTGTGAAAGCCGTCCTTCAACTAGCTTGTTGGGAACACAAAGTTTCTTTTCAGTTGCAAACTCCACTCCAAACATATATATGGGAAGGTACTAGCTCCAACTCGGTTTTACGGTGAAAACTGCAGGAACTTCAAACTAGCACTAGGAAACAGACTGAGAAACCAGAGTAAAAGTTTCTCCTGCAACCCGTTCCCTTTGTGCTAGATGAACGAACGTTTCTCCACATGCTCAGTTTTGAGAGATAAGTGTGTGTGAAAGCCGTCCTTCAACTAGCTTGTTGGGAACACAAAGTTTCTTTTCAGTTGCAAACTCCACTCCATACATATATATGGGAAGGTACTAGCTCCAACTCGGTTTTACAGTGAAAACTGCAGGAACTTCAAACTAGCATTAGGAAACAGACTGAGAAACGAGAGTTAAAGTTTCTCCTGCAACCCGTTCCGTTTGTGCTAGATGAACGAACGTCTCTCCACATGCTCAGTTTTGAGAGATAAGTGTGTGTGAAAGCCGCCCTTCAACTAGCTTGTTGGGAACACAAAGTTTCTTTTCAGTTGCAAACACCAATCCATACATATATATGGGAAGGTACTAGCTCCAACTCGGTTTTACAGTGAAAACTGCAGGAACTTCATACTAGCATTAGGAAACAGACTGAGAAACGAGAGTAAAATTTATCCTGCAACCCGTTCCCTTTGTGCTAGATGAACGAACGTCTCTCCACATGCTCAGTTTTGAGAGATAAGTGTGTGTGAAAGCCGTCCTTCAACTAGCTTGTTGGGAACACAAAGTTTCTTTTCAGTTGCAAACTCCACTCCATACATATATATGGGAAGGTACTAGCTCCAACTCGGTTTTACAGTGAAAACTGCAGGAACTTCAAACTAGCATTAGGAAACAGACTGAGAAACGAGAGTTAAAGTTTCTCCTGCAACCCGTTCCGTTTGTGCTAGATGAACGAACGTCTCTCCACATGCTCAGTTTTGAGAGATAAGTGTGTGTGAAAGCCGTCCTTCAACTAGCTTGTTGGGAACACAAAGTTTCTTTTCAGTTGCAAACACCAATCCATACATTTATATGGGAAGGTACTAGCTCCAACTCGGTTTTACAGTGAAACCTGCAGGAACGTCAAACTAGCATTAGGAAACAGACTGAGAAACGAGAGTAAATGTTTCTCCTGCAACCCGTTCCCTTTGTGCTAGATGAAGAAACGTCTCTCCACCTGCTCAGTTTTGAGAGATAAGTATTTGTGAAAGCCGTCCTTCAACTAGCTTGTTGGGAACACAAAGTTTCTTTTCAGTTGCAAACTCCACTCCATACATATATATGGGAAGGTACTAGCTCCAACTCGGTTTTACAGTGAAAACTGCAGGAACTTCAAAATAGCATTAGGAAACAGACTGAGAAACGAGAGTTAAAGTTTCACCTGCAACCCGTTCCCTTTGTGCTAGATGAACGAACGTCTCTCCACATGCTCAGTTTTGAGAGATAAGTGTGTGTGAAAGCCGTCCTTCAACTAGCTTGTTGGGAACACAAAGTTTCTTTTCAGTTGCAAACACCAATCCATACATATATATGGGAAGGTACTAGCTCCAAATCGGTTTTACAGTGAAAACTGCAGGAACGTCAAACTAGCATTATGAAACAGACTGAGAAACGAGAGTAAAAGTTTCTCCTGCAACCCGTTCCCTTTGCGCTAGATGAACGAACGTCTCTCCACCTGTTCAGTTTTGAGAGATAAGTGTGTGTGAAAGCCGTCCTTCAACTAGCTTGTTGGGAACACAAAGTTTCTTTTCAGTTGCAAACTCCACTCCATACATATATATGGGAAGGTACTAGCTCCAACTCGGTTTTACAGTGAAAACTGAAGGAACTTCAAACTAGCATTAGGAAACAGACTGAGAAACGAGAGTAAAAGTTTCTCCTGCAACCCGTTCCCTTTGTGCTAGATGAACGAACGCCTCTCCACATGCTCAGTTCTGACAGATAAGTGTGTGTGAAAGCCGTACTTCAACTAGCTTGTTGGGAACACAAAGTTTCTTTTCAGTTGCAAACTCCACTCCATACATATATATGGGAAGGTACTAGCTCCAACTCGGTTTTACAGTGAAAACTGCAGGAACTTCAAACTAGCATTAGGAAACAGACTGAGAAACGAGAGTAAAATTTATCCTGCAACCCGTTCCCTTTGTGCTAGATGAACCAACGTCTCTCCACATGCTCAGTTTTGAGAGATAAGTGTGTGTGAAAGCCGTCCTTCAACTAGCTTGTTGGGAACACAAAGTTTCTTTTCAGTTGCAAACACCAATCCATACATATATATGGGAAGGTACTAGCTCCAACTCGGTTTTACAGTGAAAACTGCAGGAACGTCAAACTAGCATTAGGAAACAGACTGAGAAACGAGAGTAAAAGTTTCTCCTGCAACCCGTTCCCTTTGTGCTAGATGAACGAACGTCTCTCCACATGCTCAGTTTTGAGAGATAAGTGTGTGTGAAAGCCGTCCTTCAACTAGCTTGTTGGGAACACAAAGTTTCTTTTCAGTTGCAAACTCCACTCCAAACATATATATGGGAAGGTACTAGCTCCAACTCGGTTTTACGGTGAAAACTGCAGGAACTTCAAACTAGCACTAGGAAACAGACTGAGAAACCAGAGTAAAAGTTTCTCCTGCAACCCGTTCCCTTTGTGCTAGATGAACGAACGTCTCTCCACATGCTCAGTTTTGAGAGATAAGTGTGTGTGAAAGCCGTCCTTCAACTAGCTTGTTGGGAACACAAAGTTTCTTTTCAGTTGCAAACACCAATCCATACATATATATGGGAAGGTACTAGCTCCAACTCGGTTTTACAGTGAAAACTGCAGGAACTTCAAACTAGCATTAGGAAACTGACTAAGAAACGAGAGTAAAAGTTTCTCCTGCAACCCGTTCCCTTTGTGCTAGATGAACGAACGTCTCTCCACATGCTCAGTTTTGAGAGATAAGTGTGTGTGAAAGCCGTCCTTCAACTAGCTTGTTGGGAACACAAAGTTTCTTTTCAGTTGCAAACACCAATCCATACATATATATGGGAAGGTACTAGCTCCAACTCGGTTTTACAGTGAAAACTGCAGGAACGTCAAACTAGCATTAGGAAACAGACTGAGAAACAAGAGTAAAAGTTTCTCCTGCAACCCGTTCCCTTTGCGCTAGATGAACGAACGTCTCTCCACCTGTTCAGTTTTGAGAGATAAGTGTGTGTGAAAGCCGTCCTTCAACTAGCTTGTTGGGAACACAAAGTTTCTTTTCAGTTGCAAACTCCACTCCATACATATATATGGGAAGGTACTAGCTCCAACTCGGTTTTACAGTGAAAACTGCAGGAACTTCAAACTAGCATTAGGAAACAGACTGAGAAACGAGAGTAAAAGTTTCTCCTGCAACCCGTTCCCTTTGTGCTAGATGAACGAACGCCTCTCCACATGCTCAGTTCTGACAGATAAGTGTGTGTGAAAGCCGTACTTCAACTAGCTTGTTGGGAACACAAAGTTTCTTTTCAGTTGCAAACTCCACTCCATACATATATATGGGAAGGTACTAGCTCCAACTCGGTTTTACAGTGAAAACTGCAGGAACTTCAAACTAGCATTAGGAAACAGACTGAGAAACGAGAGTAAAATTTATCCTGCAACCCGTTCCCTTTGTGCTAGATGAACGAACGTCTCTCCACATGCTCAGTTTTGAGAGATAAGTGTGTGTGAAAGCCGTCCTTCAACTAGCTTGTTGGGAACACAAAGTTTCTTTTCAGTTGCAAACACCAATCCATACATATATATGGGAAGGTACTAGCTCCAACTCGGTTTTACAGTGAAACCTGCAGGAACGTCAAACTAGCATTAGGAAACAGACTGAGAAACGAGAGTAAAAGTTTCTCCTGCAACCCGTTCCCTTTGTGCTAGATGAACAAACGTCTCTCCACCTGCTCAGTTTTGAGAGATAAGTATTTGTGAAAGCCGTCCTTCAACTAGCTTGTTGGGAACACAAAGTTTCTTTTCAGTTGCAAACTCCACTCCATACATATATATGGGAAAGTACTAGCTCCAACTCGGTTTTACGGTGAAAACTGCAGGAACTTCAAACTATCACTAGGAAACAGACTGAGAAACCAGAGTAAAAGTTTCTCCTGCAACCCGTTCCCTTTGTGCTAGATGAACGAACGTTTCTCCACATGCTCAGTTTTGAGAGATAAGTGTGTGTGAAAGCCGTACTTCAACTAGCTTGTTGGGAACACAAAGTTTCTTTTCAGTTGCAAACTCCACTCCATACATATATATGGGAAGGTACTAGCTCCAACTCGGTTTTACAGTGAAAACTGCAGGAACTTCAAAATAGCATTAGGAAACAGACTGAGAAACGAGAGTTAAAGTTTCTCCTGCAACCCGTTCCCTTTGTGCTAGATGAACGAACGTCTCTCCACATGCTCAGTTTTGAGAGATAAGTGTGTGTGAAAGCCGTCCTTCAACTAGCTTGTTGGGAACACAAAGTTTCTTTTCAGTTGCAAACACCAATCCATACATATATATGGGAAGGTACTAGCTCCAACTCGGTTTTAGAGTGAAAACTGCAGGAACTTCAAACTAGCACTAGGAAACAGACTGAGAAACGAGAGTAAAAGTTTCTCCTGCAACCCGTTCCCTTTGTGCTATATGAACGAACGTTTCTCCACATGCTCAGTTTTGAGAGATAAGTGTGTGTGAAAGCCGTCCTTCAACTAGCTTGTTGGGAACACAAAGTTTCTTTCAGTTGCAAACTCCACTCCATACATATATATGGGAAAGTACTAGCTCCAACTCGGTTTTACAGTGAAAACTGCAGGAACTTCAAACTAGCATTAGGAAACAGACTGAGAAACGAGAGTAAAAGTTTCCTCTGCAACCCGTTCCCTTTGTGCTAGATGAACGAACGTCTCTCCACATGCTCAGTTTTGAGAGATAAGTGTGTGTGAAAGCCGTCCTTCAACTAGCTTGTTGGGAACACAAAGTTTCTTTTCAGTTGCAAACTCCACTCCAAACATATATATGGGAAGGTACTAGCTCCAACTCGGTTTTACGGTGAAAACTGCAGGAACTTCAAACTAGCACTAGGAAACAGACTGAGAAACCAGAGTAAAATTTCTCCTGCAACCCGTTCCCTTTGTGCTAGATGAACGAACGTTTCTCCACATGCTCAGTTTTGAGAGATAAGTGTGTGTGAAAGCCGTCCTTCAACTAGCTTGTTGGGAACACAAAGTTTCTTTTCAGTTGCAAACTCCACTCCATACATATATATGGGAAGGTACTAGCTCCAACTCGGTTTTACAGTGAAAACTGCAGGAACTTCAAACTAGCATTAGGAAACAGACTGAGAAACGAGAGTTAAAGTTTCTCCTGCAAACCGTTCCGTTTGTGCTAGATGAACGAACGTCTCTCCACATGCTCAGTTTTGAGAGATAAGTGTGTGTGAAAGCCGTCCTTCAACTAGCTTGTTGGGAACACAAAGTTTCTTTTCAGTTGCAAACTCCACTCCATACATATATATGGGAAGGTACTAGCTCCAACTCGGTTTTACAGTGAAAACTGCAGGAACTTCAAACTAGCATTAGGAAACTGACTAAGAAACGAGAGTAAAAGTTTCTCCTGCAACCCGTTCCCTTTGTGCTAGATGAACGAACGTCTCTCCACATGCTCAGTTTTGAGAGATAAGTGTGTGTGAAAGCCGTCCTTCAACTAGCTTGTTGGGAACACAAAGTTTCTTTTCAGTTGCAAACACCAATCCATACATACATATGGGAAGGTACTAGCTCCAAATCGGTTTTACAGTGAAAACTGCAGGAACTTCAAACTAGCATTAGGAAACAGACTGAGAAACGAGAGTAAAAGTTTCTCCTGCAACCCGTTCCCTTTGCGCTAGATGAACGAACGTCTCTCCACCTGTTCAGTTTTGAGAGATAAGTGTGTGTGAAAGCCGTCCTTCAACTAGCTTGTTGGGAACACAAAGTTTCTTTTCAGTTGCAAACTCCACTCCCTACATATATATGGGAAGGTACTAGCTCCAACTCGATTTTACAGTGAAAACTGCAGGAACTTCAAACTAGCATTAGGAAACAGACTGAGAAACGAGAGTAAAAGTTTCTCCTGCAACCCGTTCCCTTTGTGCTAGATGAACGAACGCCTCTCCACATGCTCAGTTCTGACAGATAAGTGTGTGTGAAAGCCGTACTTCAACTAGCTTGTTGGGAACACAAAGTTTCTTTTCAGTTGCAAACTCCACTCCATACATATATATGGGAAGGTACTAGCTCCAACTCGGTTTTACAGTGAAAACTGCAGGAACTTCAAACTAGCATTAGGAAACAGACTGAGAAACGAGAGTAAAATTTATCCTGCAACCCGTTCCCTTTGTGCTAGATGAACGAACGTCTCTCCACATGCTCAGTTTTGAGAGATAAGTGTGTGTGAAAGCCGTCCTTCAACTAGCTTGTTGGGAACACAAAGTTTCTTTTCAGTTGCAAACACCAATCCATACATATATATGGGAAGGTACTAGCTCCAACTCGGTTTTACAGTGAAAACTGCAGGAACGTCAAACTAGCATTAGGAAACAGACTGAGAAACGAGAGTAAAAGTTTCTCCTGCAACCCGTTCCCTTTGTGCTAGATGAACGAACGTCTCTCCACATGCTCAGTTTTGAGAGATAAGTGTGTGTGAAAGCCGTCCTTCAACTAGCTTGTTGGGAACACAAAGTTTCTTTTCAGTTGCAAACACCAATCCATACATATATATGGGAAGGTACTAGCTCCAACTCGGTTTTACAGTGAAACCTGCAGGAACGTCAAACTAGCATTAGGAAACAGACTGAGAAACGAGAGTAAAAGTTTCTCCTGCAACCCGTTCCCTTTGCGCTAGATGAACGAACGTCTCTCCACCTGTTCAGTTTTGAGAGATAAGTGTGTGTGAAAGCCGTCCTTCAACTAGCTTGTTGGGAACACAAAGTTTCTTTTCAGTTGCAAACTCCACTCCATACATATATATGGGAAGGTACTAGCTCCAACTCGGTTTTACAGTGAAAACTGCAGGAACTTCAAACTAGCATTAGGAAACAGACTGAGAAACGAGAGTAAAAGTTTCTCCTGCAACCCGTTCCCTTTGTGCTAGATGAACGAACGCCTCTCCACATGCTCAGTTCTGACAGATAAGTGTGTGTGAAAGCCGTACTTCAACTAGCTTGTTGGGAACACAAAGTTTCTTTTCAGTTGCAAACTCCACTCCATACATATATATGGGAAGGTACTAGCTCCAACTCGGTTTTACAGTGAAAACTGCAGGAACTTCAAACTAGCATTAGGAAACAGACTGAGAAACGAGAGTAAAATTTATCCTGCAACCCGTTCCCTTTGTGCTAGATGAACGAACGTCTCTCCACATGCTCAGTTTTGAGAGATAAGTGTGTGTGAAAGCCGTCCTTCAACTAGCTTGTTGGGAACACAAAGTTTCTTTTCAGTTGCAAACTCCACTCCATACATATATATGGGAAGGTACTAGCTCCAACTCGGTTTTACAGTGAAAACTGCAGGAACTTCAAACTAGCATTAGGAAACAGACTGAGAAACGAGAGTAAAAGTTTCTCCTGCAACCCGTTCCCTTTGCGCTAGATGAACGAACGTCTCTCCACCTGTTCAGTTTTGAGAGATAAGTGTGTGTGAAAGCCGTCCTTCAACTAGCTTGTTGGGAACACAAAGTTTCTTTTCAGTTGCAAACTCCACTCCATACATATATATGGGAAGGTACTAGCTCCAACTCGGTTTTACAGTGAAAACTGCAGGAACTTCAAACTAGCATTAGGAAACAGACTGAGAAACGAGAGTAAAAGTTTCTCCTGCAACCCGTTCCCTTTGTGCTAGATGAACGAACGCCTCTCCACATGCTCAGTTCTGACAGATAAGTGTGTGTGAAAGCCGTACTTCAACTAGCTTGTTGGGAACACAAAGTTTCTTTTCAGTTGCAAACTCCACTCCATACATATATATGGGAAGGTACTAGCTCCAACTCGGTTTTACAGTGAAAACTGCAGGAACTTCAAACTAGCATTAGGAAACAGACTGAGAAACGAGAGTAAAATTTATCCTGCAACCCGTTCCCTTTGTGCTAGATGAACGAACGTCTCTCCACATGCTCAGTTTTGAGAGATAAGTGTGTGTGAAAGCCGTCCTTCAACTAGCTTGTTGGGAACACAAAGTTTCTTTTCAGTTGCAAACACCAATCCATACATATATATGGGAAGGTACTAGCTCCAACTCGGTTTTACAGTGAAAACTGCAGGAACGTCAAACTAGCATTAGGAAACAGACTGAGAAACGAGAGTAAAAGTTTCTCCTGCAACCCGTTCCCTTTGTGCTAGATGAACAAACGTCTCTCCACCTGCTCAGTTTTGAGAGATAAGTATTTGTGAAAGCCGTCCTTCAACTAGCTTGTTGGGAACACAAAGTTTCTTTTCAGTTGCAAACTCCACTCCATACATATATATGGGAAGGTACTAGCTCCAACTCGGTTTTACGGTGAAAACTGCAGGAACTTCAAACTATCACTAGGAAACAGACTGAGAAACCAGAGTAAAAGTTTCTCCTGCAACCCGTTCCCTTTGTGCTAGATGAACGAACGTTTCTCCACATGCTCAGTTTTGAGAGATAAGTGTGTGTGAAAGCCGTCCTTCAACTAGCTTGTTGGGAACACAAAGTTTCTTTTCAGTTGCAAACTCCACTCCATACATATATATGGGAAGGTACTAGCTCCAACTCGGTTTTACAGTGAAAACTGCAGGATCTTCAAAATAGCATTAGGAAACAGACTGAGAAACGAGAGTTAAAGTTTCTCCTGCAACCCGTTCCCTTTGTGCTAGATGAACGAACGTCTCTCCACATGCTCAGTTTTGAGAGATAAGTGTGTGTGAAAGCCGTCCTTCAACTAGCTTGTTGGGAACACAAAGTTTCTTTTCAGTTGCAAACTCCACTCCATACATATATATGGGAAGGTACTAGCTCCAACTCGGTTTTACAGTGAAAACTGCAGGAACTTCAAACTAGCATTAGGAAACTGACTAAGAAACGAGAGTAAAAGTTTCTCCTGCAACCCGTTCCCTTTGTGCTAGATGAACGAACGTCTCTCCACATGCTCAGTTTTGAGAGATAAGTGTGTGTGAAAGCCGTCCTTCAACTAGCTTGTTGGGAACACAAAGTTTCTTTTCAGTTGCAAACACCAATCCATACATACATATGGGAAGGTACTAGCTCCAAATCGGTTTTACAGTGAAAACTGCAGGAACTTCAAACTAGCATTAGGAAACAGACTGAGAAACGAGAGTAAAAGTTTCTCCTGCAACCCGTTCCCTTTGCGCTAGATGAACGAACGTCTCTCCACCTGTTCAGTTTTGAGAGATAAGTGTGTGTGAAAGCCGTCCTTCAACTAGCTTGTTGGGAACACAAAGTTTCTTTTCAGTTGCAAACTCCACTCCCTACATATATATGGGAAGGTACTAGCTCCAACTCGATTTTACAGTGAAAACTGCAGGAACTTCAAACTAGCATTAGGAAACAGACTGAGAAACGAGAGTAAAAGTTTCTCCTGCAACCCGTTCCCTTTGTGCTAGATGAACGAACGCCTCTCCACATGCTCAGTTCTGACAGATAAGTGTGTGTGAAAGCCGTACTTCAACTAGCTTGTTGGGAACACAAAGTTTCTTTTCAGTTGCAAACTCCACTCCATACATATATATGGGAAGGTACTAGCTCCAACTCGGTTTTACAGTGAAAACTGCAGGAACTTCAAACTAGCATTAGGAAACAGACTGAGAAACGAGAGTAAAATTTATCCTGCAACCCGTTCCCTTTGTGCTAGATGAACGAACGTCTCTCCACATGCTCAGTTTTGAGAGATAAGTGTGTGTGAAAGCCGTCCTTCAACTAGCTTGTTGGGAACACAAAGTTTCTTTTCAGTTGCAAACACCAATCCATACATATATATGGGAAGGTACTAGCTCCAACTCGGTTTTACAGTGAAAACTGCAGGAACGTCAAACTAGCATTAGGAAACAGACTGAGAAACGAGAGTAAAAGTTTCTCCTGCAACCCGTTCCCTTTGTGCTAGATGAACGAACGTCTCTCCACATGCTCAGTTTTGAGAGATAAGTGTGTGTGAAAGCCGTCCTTCAACTAGCTTGTTGGGAACACAAAGTTTCTTTTCAGTTGCAAACACCAATCCATACATATATATGGGAAGGTACTAGCTCCAACTCGGTTTTACAGTGAAACCTGCAGGAACGTCAAACTAGCATTAGGAAACAGACTGAGAAACGAGAGTAAAAGTTTCTCCTGCAACCCGTTCCCTTTGCGCTAGATGAACGAACGTCTCTCCACCTGTTCAGTTTTGAGAGATAAGTGTGTGTGAAAGCCGTCCTTCAACTAGCTTGTTGGGAACACAAAGTTTCTTTTCAGTTGCAAACTCCACTCCATACATATATATGGGAAGGTACTAGCTCCAACTCGGTTTTACAGTGAAAACTGCAGGAACTTCAAACTAGCATTAGGAAACAGACTGAGAAACGAGAGTAAAAGTTTCTCCTGCAACCCGTTCCCTTTGTGCTAGATGAACGAACGCCTCTCCACATGCTCAGTTCTGACAGATAAGTGTGTGTGAAAGCCGTACTTCAACTAGCTTGTTGGGAACACAAAGTTTCTTTTCAGTTGCAAACTCCACTCCATACATATATATGGGAAGGTACTAGCTCCAACTCGGTTTTACAGTGAAAACTGCAGGAACTTCAAACTAGCATTAGGAAACAGACTGAGAAACGAGAGTAAAATTTATCCTGCAACCCGTTCCCTTTGTGCTAGATGAACGAACGTCTCTCCACATGCTCAGTTTTGAGAGATAAGTGTGTGTGAAAGCCGTCCTTCAACTAGCTTGTTGGGAACACAAAGTTTCTTTTCAGTTGCAAACTCCACTCCATACATATATATGGGAAGGTACTAGCTCCAACTCGGTTTTACAGTGAAAACTGCAGGAACTTCAAACTAGCATTAGGAAACAGACTGAGAAACGAGAGTAAAAGTTTCTCCTGCAACCCGTTCCCTTTGCGCTAGATGAACGAACGTCTCTCCACCTGTTCAGTTTTGAGAGATAAGTGTGTGTGAAAGCCGTCCTTCAACTAGCTTGTTGGGAACACAAAGTTTCTTTTCAGTTGCAAACTCCACTCCATACATATATATGGGAAGGTACTAGCTCCAACTCGGTTTTACAGTGAAAACTGCAGGAACTTCAAACTAGCATTAGGAAACAGACTGAGAAACGAGAGTAAAAGTTTCTCCTGCAACCCGTTCCCTTTGTGCTAGATGAACGAACGCCTCTCCACATGCTCAGTTCTGACAGATAAGTGTGTGTGAAAGCCGTACTTCAACTAGCTTGTTGGGAACACAAAGTTTCTTTTCAGTTGCAAACTCCACTCCATACATATATATGGGAAGGTACTAGCTCCAACTCGGTTTTACAGTGAAAACTGCAGGAACTTCAAACTAGCATTAGGAAACAGACTGAGAAACGAGAGTAAAATTTATCCTGCAACCCGTTCCCTTTGTGCTAGATGAACGAACGTCTCTCCACATGCTCAGTTTTGAGAGATAAGTGTGTGTGAAAGCCGTCCTTCAACTAGCTTGTTGGGAACACAAAGTTTCTTTTCAGTTGCAAACTCCACTCCATACATATATATGGGAAGGTACTAGCTCCAACTCGGTTTTACAGTGAAACTGCAGGAACTTCAAACCGGCACTAGGAAACAGACTGAGAAACGAGAGAAAAAGTTTCTCCTGCAACCCGTTCCCTTTGTGCTAGATGAACGAACGTCTCTCCACATGCTCAGTTGTGAGAGATAAGTGTGTGTGAAAGCCGTAATTCAACTAGCTTGTTGGGAACACAAAGTTTCTTTTCAGTTGCAAACTCCACTCCATACATATATATATGAAGGTACTAGCTCCAACTCCGTTTTACAGTGAAAACTGCAGGAACTTCAAACTAGCATTAGGAAACAGACTGAGAAACGAGAGTAAAAGTTTCTCCTGCAACCCGTTCCCTTTGTGCTAGATGAACGAACGTCTCTCCACATGCTCAGTTTTGAGAGATAAGTGTGTGTGAAAGCCGTCCTTCAACTAGCTTGTTGGGAACACAAAGTTTCTTTTCAGTTGCAAACACCAATCCATACATATATATGGGAAGGTACTAGCTCCAACTCGGTTTTACAGTGAAAACTGCAGGAACTTCAAACTAGCATTAGGAAACAGACTGAGAAACGAGAGTAAAAGTTTCTCCTGCAACCCGTTCCCTTTGTGCTAGATGAACGAACGTCTCTCCACATGCTCAATTTTGAGAGATAAGTGTGTGTGAAAGCCGCCCTTTAACTAGCTTGTTGGGAAAACAAAGTTTCTTTTCAGTTGCAAATTCCACTCCATACATATATATGGGAAGGTACTAGCTCCAACTCGGTTTTACAGTGAAAACTGCAGGAACTTCAAACTAGCACTAGGAAACAGACTGAGAAAAGAGAGTAAAAGTTTCCTCTGCAACCCGTTCCATTTGTGCTAGATGAACGAACGTCTCTCCACATGCTCAGTTTTGAGAGATAAGTGTGTGTGAAAGCCGTCCTTCAACTAGCTTGTTGGGAACACAAAGTTTCTTTTCAGTTGCAAACTCCACTCCATACATATATATGGGAAGGTACTAGCTCCAACTCGGTTTTACGGTGAAAACTGCAGGAACTTCAAACTAGCACTAGGAAACAGACTGAGAAACCAGAGTAAAAGTTTCTCCTGCAACCCGTTCCCTTTGTGCTAGATGAACGAACGTTTCTCCACATGCTCAGTTTTGAGAGATAAGTGTGTGTGAAAGCCGTCCTTCAACTAGCTTGTTGGGAACACAAAGTTTCTTTTCAGTTGCAAACTCCACTCCATACATATATATGGGAAGGTACTAGCTCCAACTCGGTTTTATAGTGAAAACTGCAGGAACTTCAAACTACCATTAGGAACCAGACTGAGAAACGAGAGTAAAAGTTTCTCCTGCAACCCGTTCCCTTTGTGCTAGATGAACGAACGTCTCTCCACATGCTCAGTTTTGAGAGATAAGTGTGTGTGAAAGCCGTCCTTCAACTAGCTTGTTGGGAACACAAAGTTTCTTTTCAGTTGCAAACACCAATCCATACATATATATGGGAAGGTACTAGCTCCAACTCGGTTTTACAGTGAAAACTGCAGGAACTTCAAACTAGCATTAGGAAACAGACTGAGAAACGAGAGTAAAAGTTTCTCCTGCAACCCGTTCCCTTTGTGCTAGATGAACGAACGTCTCTCCACATGCTCAATTTTGAGAGATAAGTGTGTGTGAAAGCCGTCCTTCAACTAGCTTGTTGGGAAAACAAAGTTTCTTTTCTGTTGCAAATTCCACTCCATACATATATATGGGAAGGTACTAGCTCCAACTCGGTTTTACAGTGAAAACTGCAGGAACTTCAAACTAGCACTAGGAAACAGACTGAGAAACGAGAGTAAAAGTTTCCTCTGCAACCCGTTCCATTTGTGCTAGATGAACGAACGTCTCTCCACATGCTCAGTTTTGAGAGATAAGTGTGTGTGAAAGCCGTCCTTCAACTAGCTTGTTGGGAACACAAAGTTTCTTTTCAGTTGCAAACTCCACTCCATACATATATATGGGAAGGTACTAGCTCCAACTCGGTTTTACGGTGAAAACTGCAGGAACTTCAAACTAGCACTAGGAAACAGACTGAGAAACCAGAGTAAAAGTTTCTCCTGCAACCCGTTCCCTTTGTGCTAGATGAACGAACGTTTCTCCACATGCTCAGTTTTGAGAGATAAGTGTGTGTGAAAGCCGTCCTTCAACTAGCTTGTTGGGAACACAAAGTTTCTTTTCAGTTGCAAACTCCACTCCATACATATATATGGGAAGGTACTAGCTCCAACTCGGTTTTATAGTGAAAACTGCAGGAACTTCAAACTAACATTAGGAAACAGACTGAGAAACGAGAGTAAAAGTTTCTCCTGCAACCCGTTCCCTTTGTGCTAGATGAACGAACGCCTCTCCACATGCTCAGTTCTGACAGATAAGTGTGTGTGAAAGCCGTACTTCAACTAGCTTGTTGGGAACACAAAGTTTCTTTTCAGTTGCAAACACCAATCCATACATATATATGGGAAGGTACTAGCTCCAACTCGGTTTTACAGTGAAAACTGCAGGAACTTCAAACTAGCATTAGGAAACAGACTGAGAAACGAGAGTAAAAGTTTCTCCTGCAACCCGTTCCCTTTGTGCTAGATGAACGAACGTCTCTCCACATGCTCAATTTTGAGAGATAAGTGTGTGTGAAAGCCGCCCTTCAACTAGCTTGTTGGGAACACAAAGTTTCTTTTCAGTTGCAAACTCCACTCCATACATATATATGGGAAGGTACTAGCTCCAACTCGGTTTTACAGTGAAAACTGCAGGAACTTCAAACTAGCACTAGGAAACAGACTGAGAAACGAGAGTAAAAGTTTCTCCTGCAACCCGTTCCCTTTGTGCTAGATGAACGAACGTCTCTCCACATGCTCAATTTTGAGAGATAAGTGTGTGTGAAAGCCGCCCTTCAACTAGCTTGTTGGGAACACAAAGTTTCTTTTCAGTTGCAAACTCCACTCCATACATATATATGGGAAGGTACTAGCTCCAACTCGGTTTTACAGTGAAAACTGCAGGAACTTCAAACTAGCACTAGGAAACAGACTGAGAAACGAGAGTAAAAGTTTCTCCTGCAACCCGTTCCCTTTGTGCTAGATGAACGAACGTCTCTCCACATGCTCAGTTTTGAGAGATAAGTGTGTGTGAAAGCCGTCCTTCAACTAGCTTGTTGGGAACACAAAGTTTCTTTTCAGTTGCAAACTCCACTCCATACATATATATGGGAAGGTACTAGCTCCAACTCGGTTTTACAGTGAAAACTGCAGGAACTTCAAACTAGCATTAGGATACAGACTGAGAAACGAGAGTAAAAGTTTCTCCTGCAACCCGTTCCCTTTGTGCTAGATGAACGAACGTCTCTCCACCTGCTCAGTATTGAGAGATAAGTGTGTGTGAAAGCCGTCCTTCAACTAGCTTGTTGGGAACACAAAGTTTCTTTTCAGTTGCAAACTCCACTCCATAAATATATATATGGGAAGGTACTAGCTCCAACTCGGTTTTACAGTGAAAACTGCAGGAACTTCAAACTAGCACTAGGAAACAGACTGAGAAACGAGAGTAAAAGTTTCTCCTGCAACCCGTTCCCTTTGTGCTAGATGAACGAACGTTTCTCCACATGCTCAGTTTTGAGAGATAAGTGTGTGTGAAAGCCGTCCTTCAACTAGCTTGTTGGGAACACAAAGTTTCTTTTCAGTTGCAAACTCCACTCCATAAATATATATATGGGAAGGTACTAGCTCCAACTCGGTTTTACAGTGAAAACTGCAGGAACTTCAAACTAGCATTAGGAAACAGACTGAGAAACGAGAGTTTAAGTTTCAACTGCAACCCGTTCCCTTTGTGCTAGATGAACGAACGTCTCTCCACATGCTCAGTTTTGAGAGATAAGTGTGTGTGAAAGCCGTCCTTCAACTAGCTTGTTGGGAACACAAAGTTTCTTTTCAGTTGCAAACACCAATCCATACATATATATGGGAAGGTACTAGCTCCAACTCGGTTTTACAGTGAAAACTGCAGGAACTTCAAACTAGCACTAGGAAACAGACTGAGAAACGAGAGTAAAAGTTTCTCCTGCAACCCGTTCCCTTTGTGCTATATGAACGAACGTCTCTCCACATGCTCAGTTTTGAGAGATAAGTGTGTGTGAAAGCCGTCCTTCAACTAGCTTGTTGGGAACACAAAGTTTCTTTTCAGTTGCAAACACCAATCCATACATATATATGGGAAGGTACTAGCTCCAACTCGGTTTTACAGTGAAAACTGCAGGAACGTCAAACTAGCATTAGGAAACAGACTGAGAAACGAGAGTAAAAGTTTCTCCTGCAACCCGTTCCCTTTGCGCTAGATGAACGAACGTCTCTCCACCTGCTCAGTTTTGAGAGATAAGTGTGTGTGAAAGCCGTCCTTCAACTAGCTTGTTGGGAACACAAAGTTTCTTTTCAGTTGCAAACTCCACTCCATACATATATATGGGAAGGTACTAGCTCCAACTCGGTTTTACAGTGAAAACTGCAGGAACTTCAAACTAGCACTAGGAAACAGACTGAGAAACGAGAGTAAAAGTTTCCTCTGCAACCCGTTCCATTTGTGCTAGATGAACGAACGTTTCTCCACATGCTCAGTTTTGAGAGATAAGTGTGTGTGAAAGCCGTCCTTCAACTAGCTTGTTGGGAACACAAAGTTTCTTTTCAGTTGCAAACTCCACTCCATACATATATATGGGAAGGTACTAGCTCCAACTCGGTTTTACAGTGAAAACTGCAGGAACTTCAAACCGGCACTAGGAAACAGACTGAGAAACCAGAGTAAAAGTTTCTCCTGCAACCCGTTCCCTTTGTGCTAGATGAACGAACGTCTCTCCACATGCTCAGTTTTGAGAGATAAGTGTGTGTGAAAGCCGTCCTTCAACTAGCTTGTTGGGAACAAAAAGTTTCTTTTCAGTTGCAAACACCAATCCATACATATATATGGGAAGGTACTAGCTCCAACTCGGTTTTACAGTGAAAACTGCAGGAACTTCAAACTAGCACTAGGAAACAGACTGAGAAATGAGAGTAAAAGTTTCTCCTGCAACCCGTTCCCTTTGTGCTAGATGAACGAACGTCTCTCCACATGCTCAATTTTGAGAGATAAGTGTGTGTGAAAGCCGCCCTTCAACTAGCTTGTTGGGAACACAAAGTTTCTTTTCAGTTGCAAACTCCACTCCATACATATATATGGGAAGGTACTAGCTCCAACTCGGTTTTACAGTGAAAACTGCAGGAACTTCAAACTAGCACTAGGAAACAGACTGAGAAACGAGAGTTTAAGTTTCAACTGCAACCCGTTCCCTTTGTGCTAGATGAACGAACGTCTCTCCACATGCTCAATTTTGAGAGATAAGTGTGTGTGAAAGCCGCCCTTCAACTAGCTTGTTGGGAACACAAAGTTTCTTTTCAGTTGCAAACTCCACTCCATACATATATATGGGAAGGTACTAGTTCCAACTCGGTTTTACAGTGAAAACTGCAGGAACTTCAAACTAGCACTAGGAAACAGACTGAGAAACGAGAGTAAAAGTTTCTCCTGCAAACCGTTCCCTTTGTGCTAGATGAACGAACGTCTCTCCACATGCTCAGTTTTGAGAGATAAGTGTGTGTGAAAGCCGTCCTTCAACTAGCTTGTTGGGAACACAAAGTTTCTTTTCAGTTGCAAACTCCACTCCATACATATATATGGGAAGGTACTAGCTCCAACTCGGTTTTACAGTGAAAACTGCAGGAACTTCAAACTAGCATTAGGATACAGACTGAGAAACGAGAGTAAAAGTTTCTCCTGCAACCCGTTCCCTTTGTGCTAGATGAACGAACGTCTCTCCACCTGCTCAGTATTGAGAGATAAGTGTGTGTGAAAGCCGTCCTTCAACTAGCTTGTTGGGAACACAAAGTTTCTTTTCAGTTGCAAACTCCACTCCATACATATATATGGGAAGGTACTAGCTCCAACTCGGTTTTACAGTGAAAACTGCAGGAACTTCAAACTAGCACTAGGAAACAGACTGAGAAACCAGAGTAAAAGTTTCTCCTGCAACCCGTTCCCTTTGTGCTAGATGAACGAACGTTTCTCCACATGCTCAGTTTTGAGAGATAAGTGTGTGTGAAAGCCGTCCTTCAACTAGCTTGTTGGGAACACAAAGTTTCTTTTCAGTTGCAAACTCCACTCCATAAATATATATATGGGAAGGTACTAGCTCCAACTCGGTTTTACAGTGAAAACTGCAGGAACTTCAAACTAGCATTAGGAAACAGACTGAGAAACGAGAGTTTAAGTTTCAACTGCAACCCGTTCCCTTTGTGCTAGATGAACGAACGTCTCTCCACCTGCTCAGTATTGAGAGATAAGTGTGTGTGAAAGCCGTCCTTCAACTAGCTTGTTGGGAACACAAAGTTTCTTTTCAGTTGCAAACTCCACTCCATACATATATATGGGAAGGTACTAGCTCCAACTCGGTTTTACAGTGAAAACTGCAGGAACTTCAAACTAGCACTAGGAAACAGACTGAGAAACGAGAGTAAAAGTTTCTCCTGCAACCCGTTCCCTTTGTGCTAGATGAACGAACGTTTCTCCACATGCTCAGTTTTGAGAGATAAGTGTGTGTGAAAGCCGTCCTTCAACTAGCTTGTTGGGAACACAAAGTTTCTTTTCAGTTGCAAACTCCACTCCATAAATATATATATGGGAAGGTACTAGCTCCAACTCGGTTTTACAGTGAAAACTGCAGGAACTTCAAACTAGCATTAGGAAACAGACTGAGAAACGAGAGTTTAAGTTTCAACTGCAACCCGTTCCCTTTGTGCTAGATGAACGAACGTCTCTCCACATGCTCAGTTTTGAGAGATAAGTGTGTGTGAAAGCCGTCCTTCAACTAGCTTGTTGGGAACACAAAGTTTCTTTTCAGTTGCAAACACCAATCCATACATATATATGGGAAGGTACTAGCTCCAACTCGGTTTTACAGTGAAAACTGCAGGAACTTCAAACTAGCACTAGGAAACAGACTGAGAAACGAGAGTAAAAGTTTCTCCTGCAACCCGTTCCCTTTGTGCTATATGAACGAACGTTTCTCCACATGCTCAGTTTTGAGAGATAAGTGTGTGTGAAAGCCGTCCTTCAACTAGCTTGTTGGGAACACAAAGTTTCTTTTCAGTTGCAAACACCAATCCATACATATATATGGGAAGGTACTAGCTCCAACTCGGTTTTACAGTGAAAACTGCAGGAACGTCAAACTAGCATTAGGAAACAGACTGAGAAACGAGAGTAAAAGTTTCTCCTGCAACCCGTTCCCTTTGCGCTAGATGAACGAACGTCTCTCCACCTGCTCAGTTTTGAGAGATAAGTGTGTGTGAAAGCCGTCCTTCAACTAGCTTGTTGGGAACACAAAGTTTCTTTTCAGTTGCAAACTCCACTCCATACATATATATGGGAAGGTACTAGCTCCAACTCGGTTTTACAGTGAAAACTGCAGGAACTTCAAACTAGCACTAGGAAACAGACTGAGAAACGAGAGTAAAAGTTTCCTCTGCAACCCGTTCCATTTGTGCTAGATGAACGAACGTTTCTCCACATGCTCAGTTTTGAGAGATAAGTGTGTGTGAAAGCCGTCCTTCAACTAGCTTGTTGGGAACACAAAGTTTCTTTTCAGTTGCAAACTCCACTCCATACATATATATGGGAAGGTACTAGCTCCAACTCGGTTTTACAGTGAAAACTGCAGGAACTTCAAACCGGCACTAGGAAACAGACTGAGAAACCAGAGTAAAAGTTTCTCCTGCAACCCGTTCCCTTTGTGCTAGATGAACGAACGTCTCTCCACCTGCTCAGTTTTGAGAGATAAGTGTGTGTGAAAGCCGTCCTTCAACTAGCTTGTTGGGAACAAAAAGTTTCTTTTCAGTTGCAAACACCAATCCATACATATATATGGGAAGGTACTAGCTCCAACTCGGTTTTACAGTGAAAACTGCAGGAACTTCAAACTAGCACTAGGAAACAGACTGAGAAATGAGAGTAAAAGTTTCTCCTGCAACCCGTTCCCTTTGTGCTAGATGAACGAACGTCTCTCCACCTGCTCAGTTTTGAGAGATAAGTGTGTGTGAAAGCCGTCCTTCAACTAGCTTGTTGGGAACACAAAGTTTCTTTTCAGTTGCAAACTCCACTCCAAACATATATATGGGAAGGTACTAGCTCCAACTCGGTTTTACGGTGAAAACTGCAGGAACTTCAAACTAGCACTAGGAAACAGACTGAGAAACCAGAGTAAAATTTCCTCCTGCAACCCGTTCCCTTTGTGCTAGATGAACGAACGTTTCTCCACATGCTCAGTTTTGAGAGATAAGTGTGTGTGAAAGCCGTCCTTCAAATAGCTTGTTGGGAACACAAAGTTTCTTTTCAGTTGCAAACTCCACTCCATACATATATATGGGAAGGTACTAGCTCCAACTCGGTTTTACAGTGAAAACTGCAGGAACTTCAAACTAGCATTAGGAAACAGACTGAGAAACGAGAGTTAAAGTTTCTCCTGCAACCCGTTCCCTTTGTGCTAGATGAACGAACGTCTCTCCACATGCTCAGTTTTGAGAGATAAGTGTGTGTGAAAGCCGTCCTTCAACTAGCTTGTTGGGAACACAAAGTTTCTTTTCAGTTGCAAACACCAATCCATACATATATATGGGAAGGTACTAGCTCCAACTCGGTTTTACAGTGAAAACTGCAGGAACTTCAAACTAGCACTAGGAAACAGACTGAGAAACGAGAGTAAAAGTTTCTCCTGCAACCCGTTCCCTTTGTGCTATATGAACGAACGTTTCTCCACATGCTCAGTTTTGAGAGATAAGTGTGTGTGAAAGCCGTCCTTCAACTAGCTTGTTGGGAACACAAAGTTTCTTTTCAGTTGCAAACTCCACTCCATACATATATATGGGAAGGTACTAGCTCCAACTCGGTTTTACAGTGAAAACTGCAGGAACTTCAAACTAGCATTAGGAAACTGACTAAGAAACGAGAGTAAAAGTTTCTCCTGCAACCCGTTCCCTTTGTGCTAGATGAACGAACGTCTCTTCACATGCTCAGTTTTGAGAGATAAGTGTGTGTGAAAGCCGTCCTTCAACTAGCTTGTTGGGAACACAAAGTTTCTTTTCAGTTGCAAACACCAATCCATACATATATATGGGAAGGTACTAGCTCCAACTCGGTTTTACAGTGAAAACTGCAGGAACGTCAAACTAGCATTAGGAAACAGACTGAGAAACGAGAGTAAAAGTTTCTCCTGCAACCCGTTCCCTTTGCGCTAGATGAACGAACGTCTCTCCACATGCTCAGTTTTGAGAGATAAGTGTGTGTGAAAGCCGTCCTTCAACTAGCTTGTTGGGAACAAAAAGTTTCTTTTCAGTTGCAAACACCAATCCATACATATATATGGGAAGGTACTAGCTCCAACTCGGTTTTACAGTGAAAACTGCAGGAACTTCAAACTAGCACTAGGAAACAGACTGAGAAATGAGAGTAAAAGTTTCTCCTGCAACCCGTTCCCTTTGTGCTAGATGAACGAACGTCTCTCCACCTGCTCAGTTTTGAGAGATAAGTGTGTGTGAAAGCCGTCCTTCAACTAGCTTGTTGGGAACACAAAGTTTCTTTTCAGTTGCAAACTCCACTCCAAACATATATATGGGAAGGTACTAGCTCCAACTCGGTTTTACGGTGAAAACTGCAGGAACTTCAAACTAGCACTAGGAAACAGACTGAGAAACCAGAGTAAAAGTTCCTCCTGCAACCCGTTCCCTTTGTGCTAGATGAACGAACGTTTCTCCACATGCTCAGTTTTGAGAGATAAGTGTGTGTGAAAGCCGTCCTTCAACTAGCTTGTTGGGAACACAAAGTTTCTTTTCAGTTGCAAACTCCACTCCATACATATATATGGGAAGGTACTAGCTCCAACTCGGTTTTACAGTGAAAACTGCAGGAACTTCAAACTAGCATTAGGAAACAGACTGAGAAACGAGAGTTAAAGTTTCTCCTGCAACCCGTTCCCTTTGTGCTAGATGAACGAACGTCTCTCCACATGCTCAGTTTTGAGAGATAAGTGTGTGTGAATGCCGTCCTTCAACTAGCTTGTTGGGAACACAAAGTTTCTTTTCAGTTGCAAACACCAATCCATACATATATATGGGAAGGTACTAGCTCCAACTCGGTTTTACAGTGAAAACTGCAGGAACTTCAAACTAGCACTAGGAAACAGACTGAGAAACGAGAGTAAAAGTTTCTCCTGCAACCCGTTCCCTTTGTGCTATATGAACGAACGTTTCTCCACATGCTCAGTTTTGAGAGATAAGTGTGTGTGAAAGCCGTCCTTCAACTAGCTTGTTGGGAACACAAAGTTTCTTTTCAGTTGCAAACTCCACTCCATACATATATATGGGAAGGTACTAGCTCCAACTCGGTTTTACAGTGAAAACTGCAGGAACTTCAAACTAGCATTAGGTAACTGACTAAGAAACGAGAGTAAAAGTTTCTCCTGCAACCCGTTCCCTTTGTGCTAGATGAACGAACGTCTCTTCACATGCTCAGTTTTGAGAGATAAGTGTGTGTGAAAGCCGTCCTTCAACTAGCTTGTTGGGAACACAAAGTTTCTTTTCAGTTGCAAACACCAATCCATACATATATATGGGAAGGTACTAGCTCCAACTCGGTTTTACAGTGAAAACTGCAGGAACTTCAAACTAGCACTAGGAAACAGACTGAGAAACGAGAGTAAAAGTTTCTCCTGCAACCCGTTCCCTTTGTGCTATATGAACGAACGTTTCTCCACATGCTCAGTTTTGAGAGATAAGTGTGTGTGAAAGCCGTCCTTCAACTAGCTTGTTGGGAACACAAAGTTTCTTTTCAGTTGCAAACTCCACTCCATACATATATATGGGAAGGTACTAGCTCCAACTCGGTTTTACAGTGAAAACTGCAGGAACTTCAAACTAGCATTAGGAAACTGACTAAGAAACGAGAGTAAAAGTTTCTCCTGCAACCCGTTCCCTTTGTGCTAGATGAACGAACGTCTCTTCACATGCTCAGTTTTGAGAGATAAGTGTGTGTGAAAGCCGTCCTTCAACTAGCTTGTTGGGAACACAAAGTTTCTTTTCAGTTGCAAACACCAATCCATACATATATATGGGAAGGTACTAGCTCCAACTCGGTTTTACAGTGAAAACTGCAGGAACGTCAAACTAGCATTAGGAAACAGACTGAGAAACGAGAGTAAAAGTTTCTCCTGCAACCCGTTCCCTTTGCGCTAGATGAACGAACGTCTCTCCACCTGTTCAGTTTTGAGAGATAAGTGTGTGTGAAAGCCGTCCTTCAACTAGCTTGTTGGGAACACAAAGTTTCTTTTCAGTTGCAAACTCCACTCCATACATATATATGGGAAGGTACTAGCTCCAACTCGGTTTTACAGTGAAAACTGCAGGAACTTCAAACTAGCACTAGGTAACAGACTGAGAAACGAGAGTAAAAGTTTCTCCTGCAACCCGTTCCCTTTGTGCTAGATGAACGAACGTTTCTCCACATGCTCAGTTTTGAGAGATAAGTGTGTGTGAAAGCCGTCCTTCAACTAGCTTGTTGGGAACACAAAGTTTCTTTTCAGTTGCAAACTCCACTCCATACATATATATGGGAAGGTACTAGCTCCAACTCGGTTTTACAGTGAAAACTGCAGGAACTTCAAACTAGCATTAGGAAACTGACTAAGAAACGAGAGTAAAAGTTTCTCCTGCAACCCGTTCCCTTTGTGCTAGATGAACGAACGTCTCTCCACATGCTCAGTTTTGAGAGATAAGTGTGTGTGAAAGCCGTCCTTCAACTAGCTTGTTGGGAACACAAAGTTTCTTTTCAGTTGCAAACACCAATCCATACATATATATGGGAAGGTACTAGCTCCAACTCGGTTTTACAGTGAAAACTGCAGGAACTTCAAACTAGCACTTGGAAACAGACTGAGAAACGAGAGTAAAAGTTTCTCCTGCAACCCGTTCCCTTTGTGCTAGATGAACGAACGTTTCTCCACATGCTCAGTTTTGAGAGATAAGTGTGTGTGAAAGCCGTCCTTCAACTAGCTTGTTGGGAACACAAAGTTTCTTTTCCGTTGCAAACTCCACTCCATACATATATATGGGAAGGTACTAGCTCCAACTCGGTTTTACAGTGAAAACTGCAGGAACTTCAATCTAGCATTAGGAAACAGACTGAGAAACGAGAGTAAAAGTTTCTCCTGCAACCCGTTCCCTTTGTGCTAGATGAACGAACGTCTCTCCACATGCTCAGTTTTGAGAGATAAGTGTGTGTGAAAGCCGTCCTTCAACTAGCTTGTTGGGAACACAAAGTTTCTTTTCAGTTGCAAACACCAATCCATACATATATATGGGAAGGTACTAGCTCCAACTCGGTTTTACAGTGGAAACTGCAGGAACTTCAAACTAGCATTAGGAAACAGACTGAGAAACGAGAGTAAATGTTTCTCCTGCAACCCGTTCCTTTTGTGCTAGATGAACGAACGTCTCTCCACATGCTCAGTTTTGAGAGATAAGTGTGTGTGAAAGCCGTCCTTCAACTAGCTTGTTGGGAACACAAAGTTTCTTTTCAGTTGCAAACACCAATCCATACATATATATGGGAAGGTACTAGCTCCAACTCGGTTTTACAGTGAAAACTGCAGGAACGTCAAACTAGCATTAGGAAACAGACTGAGAAACGAGAGTAAAAGTTTCTCCTGCAACCCGTTCCCTTTGCGCTAGATGAACGAACGTCTCTCCACATGCTCAGTTTTGAGAGATAAGTGTGTGTGAAAGCCGTCCTTCAACTAGCTTGTTGGGAACAAAAAGTTTCTTTTCAGTTGCAAACACCAATCCATACATATATATGGGAAGGTACTAGCTCCAACTCGGTTTTACAGTGAAAACTGCAGGAACTTCAAACTAGCACTAGGAAACAGACTGAGAAATGAGAGTAAAAGTTTCTCCTGCAACCCGTTCCCTTTGTGCTAGATGAACGAACGTCTCTCCACCTGCTCAGTTTTGAGAGATAAGTGTGTGTGAAAGCCGTCCTTCAACTAGCTTGTTGGGAACACAAAGTTTCTTTTCAGTTGCAAACTCCACTCCAAACATATATATGGGAAGGTACTAGCTCCAACTCGGTTTTACGGTGAAAACTGCAGGAACTTCAAACTAGCACTAGGAAACAGACTGAGAAACCAGAGTAAAAGTTCCTCCTGCAACCCGTTCCCTTTGTGCTAGATGAACGAACGTTTCTCCACATGCTCAGTTTTGAGAGATAAGTGTGTGTGAAAGCCGTCCTTCAACTAGCTTGTTGGGAACACAAAGTTTCTTTTCAGTTGCAAACTCCACTCCATACATATATATGGGAAGGTACTAGCTCCAACTCGGTTTTACAGTGAAAACTGCAGGAACTTCAAACTAGCATTAGGAAACAGACTGAGAAACGAGAGTTAAAGTTTCTCCTGCAACCCGTTCCCTTTGTGCTAGATGAACGAACGTCTCTCCACATGCTCAGTTTTGAGAGATAAGTGTGTGTGAAAGCCGTCCTTCAACTAGCTTGTTGGGAACACAAAGTTTCTTTTCAGTTGCAAACACCAATCCATACATATATATGGGAAGGTACTAGCTCCAACTCGGTTTTACAGTGAAAACTGCAGGAACTTCAAACTAGCACTAGGAAACAGACTGAGAAACGAGAGTAAAAGTTTCTCCTGCAACCCGTTCCCTTTGTGCTATATGAACGAACGTTTCTCCACATGCTCAGTTTTGAGAGATAAGTGTGTGTGAAAGCCGTCCTTCAACTAGCTTGTTGGGAACACAAAGTTTCTTTTCAGTTGCAAACTCCACTCCATACATATATATGGGAAGGTACTAGCTCCAACTCGGTTTTACAGTGAAAACTGCAGGAACTTCAAACTAGCATTAGGAAACTGACTAAGAAACGAGAGTAAAAGTTTCTCCTGCAACCCGTTCCCTTTGTGCTAGATGAACGAACGTCTCTTCACATGCTCAGTTTTGAGAGATAAGTGTGTGTGAAAGCCGTCCTTCAACTAGCTTGTTGGGAACACAAAGTTTCTTTTCAGTTGCAAACACCAATCCATACATATATATGGGAAGGTACTAGCTCCAACTCGGTTTTACAGTGAAAACTGCAGGAACTTCAAACTAGCACTAGGAAACAGACTGAGAAACGAGAGTAAAAGTTTCTCCTGCAACCCGTTCCCTTTGTGCTATATGAACGAACGTTTCTCCACATGCTCAGTTTTGAGAGATAAGTGTGTGTGAAAGCCGTCCTTCAACTAGCTTGTTGGGAACACAAAGTTTCTTTTCAGTTGCAAACTCCACTCCATACATATATATGGGAAGGTACTAGCTCCAACTCGGTTTTACAGTGAAAACTGCAGGAACTTCAAACTAGCATTAGGAAACTGACTAAGAAACGAGAGTAAAAGTTTCTCCTGCAACCCGTTCCCTTTGTGCTAGATGAACGAACGTCTCTTCACATGCTCAGTTTTGAGAGATAAGTGTGTGTGAAAGCCGTCCTTCAACTAGCTTGTTGGGAACACAAAGTTTCTTTTCAGTTGCAAACACCAATCCATACATATATATGGGAAGGTACTAGCTCCAACTCGGTTTTACAGTGAAAACTGCAGGAACGTCAAACTAGCATTAGGAAACAGACTGAGAAACGAGAGTAAAAGTTTCTCCTGCAACCCGTTCCCTTTGCGCTAGATGAACGAACGTCTCTCCACCTGTTCAGTTTTGAGAGATAAGTGTGTGTGAAAGCCGTCCTTCAACTAGCTTGTTGGGAACACAAAGTTTCTTTTCAGTTGCAAACTCCACTCCATACATATATATGGGAAGGTACTAGCTCCAACTCGGTTTTACAGTGAAAACTGCAGGAACTTCAAACTAGCACTAGGTAACAGACTGAGAAACGAGAGTAAAAGTTTCTCCTGCAACCCGTTCCCTTTGTGCTAGATGAACGAACGTTTCTCCACATGCTCAGTTTTGAGAGATAAGTGTGTGTGAAAGCCGTCCTTCAACTAGCTTGTTGGGAACACAAAGTTTCTTTTCAGTTGCAAACTCCACTCCATACATATATATGGGAAGGTACTAGCTCCAACTCGGTTTTACAGTGAAAACTGCAGGAACTTCAAACTAGCATTAGGAAACTGACTAAGAAACGAGAGTAAAAGTTTCTCCTGCAACCCGTTCCCTTTGTGCTAGATGAACGAACGTCTCTCCACATGCTCAGTTTTGAGAGATAAGTGTGTGTGAAAGCCGTCCTTCAACTAGCTTGTTGGGAACACAAAGTTTCTTTTCAGTTGCAAACACCAATCCATACATATATATGGGAAGGTACTAGCTCCAACTCGGTTTTACAGTGAAAACTGCAGGAACTTCAAACTAGCACTTGGAAACAGACTGAGAAACGAGAGTAAAAGTTTCTCCTGCAACCCGTTCCCTTTGTGCTAGATGAACGAACGTTTCTCCACATGCTCAGTTTTGAGAGATAAGTGTGTGTGAAAGCCGTCCTTCAACTAGCTTGTTGGGAACACAAAGTTTCTTTTCCGTTGCAAACTCCACTCCATACATATATATGGGAAGGTACTAGCTCCAACTCGGTTTTACAGTGAAAACTGCAGGAACTTCAATCTAGCATTAGGAAACAGACTGAGAAACGAGAGTAAAAGTTTCTCCTGCAACCCGTTCCCTTTGTGCTAGATGAACGAACGTCTCTCCACATGCTCAGTTTTGAGAGATAAGTGTGTGTGAAAGCCGTCCTTCAACTAGCTTGTTGGGAACACAAAGTTTCTTTTCAGTTGCAAACACCAATCCATACATATATATGGGAAGGTACTAGCTCCAACTCGGTTTTACAGTGGAAACTGCAGGAACTTCAAACTAGCATTAGGAAACAGACTGAGAAACGAGAGTAAATGTTTCTCCTGCAACCCGTTCCTTTTGTGCTAGATGAACGAACGTCTCTCCACATGCTCAGTTTTGAGAGATAAGTGTGTGTGAAAGCCGTCCTTCAACTAGCTTGTTGGGAACACAAAGTTTCTTTTCAGTTGCAAACTCCACTCCATAATTATATATATGAAGGTACTAGCTCCAACTCGGTTTTACAGTGAAAACTGCAGGAACTTCAAACTAGCATTAGGAAACAGACTGAGAAACGAGAGTAAAAGTTTCCTCTGCAACCCGTTCCCTTTGTGCTAGATGAACGAACGTCTCTCCACATGCTCAGTTTTGAGAGATAAGTGTGTGTGAAAGCCGTCCTTCAACTAGCTTGTTGGGAACACAAAGTTTCTTTTCAGTTGCAAACTCCACTCCATACATATATATGGGAAGGTACTAGCTCCAACTCGGTTTTACAGTGAAAACTGCAGGAACTTCAAACTAGCATTAGGAAACAGACTGAGAAACGAGAGTAAATGTTTCTCCTGCAACCCGTTCCTTTTGTGCTAGATGAACGAACGTCTCTCCACATGCTCAGTTTTGAGAGATAAGTGTGTGTGAAAGCCGTCCTTCAACTAGCTTGTTGGGAACACAAAGTTTCTTTTCAGTTGCAAACTCCACTCCATAATTATATATATGAAGGTACTAGCTCCAACTCGGTTTTACAGTGAAAACTGCAGGAACTTCAAACTAGCATTAGGAAACAGACTGAGAAACGAGAGTAAAAGTTTCCTCTGCAACCCGTTCCCTTTGTGCTAGATGAACGAACGTCTCTCCACATGCTCAGTTTTGAGAGATAAGTGTGTGTGAAAGCCGTCCTTCAACTAGCTTGTTGGGAACACAAAGTTTCTTTTCAGTTGCAAACTCCACTCCATACATATATATGGGAAGGTACTAGCTCCAACTCGGTTTTATAGTGAAAACTGCAGGAACTTCAAACTAACATTAGGAAACAGACTGAGAAACGAGAGTAAAAGTTTCTCCTGCAACCCGTTCCCTTTGTGCTAGATGAACGAACGCCTCTCCACATGCTCAGTTCTGACAGATAATTGTGTGTGAAAGCCGTACTTCAACTAGCTTGTTGGGAACACAAAGTTTCTTTTCAGTTGCAAACACCAATCCATACATATATATGGGAAGGTACTAGCTCCAACTCGGTTTTACAGTGAAAACTGCAGGAACTTCAAACTAGCATTAGGAAACAGACTGAGAAACGAGAGTAAAAGTTTCTCCTGCAACCCGTTCCCTTTGTGCTAGATGAACGAACGTCTCTCCACATGCTCAATTTTGAGAGATAAGTGTGTGTGAAAGCCGCCCTTCAACTAGCTTGTTGGGAACACAAAGTTTCTTTTCAGTTGCAAACTCCACTCCATACATATATATGGGAAGGTACTAGCTCCAACTCGGTTTTACAGTGAAAACTGCAGGAACTTCAAACTAGCACTAGGAAACAGACTGAGAAACGAGAGTAAAAGTTTCTCCTGCAACCCGTTCCCTTTGTGCTAGATGAACGAACGTCTCTCCACATGCTCAATTTTGAGAGATAAGTGTGTGTGAAAGCCGCCCTTCAACTAGCTTGTTGGGAACACAAAGTTTCTTTTCAGTTGCAAACTCCACTCCATACATATATATGGGAAGGTACTAGCTCCAACTCGGTTTTACAGTGAAAACTGCAGGAACTTCAAACTAGCATTAGGAAACAGACTGAGAAACGAGAGTAAAAGTTTCTCCTGCAACCCGTTCCCTTTGTGCTAGATGAACGAACGTCTCTCCACATGCTCAGTTTTGAGAGATAAGTGTGTGTGAAAGCCGTCCTTCAACTAGCTTGTTGGGAACACAAAGTTTCTTTTCAGGTGCAAACACCAATCCATACATATATATGGGAAGGTACTAGCTCCAACTCGGTTTTACAGTGGAAACTGCAGGAACTTCAAACTAGCATTAGGAAACAGACTGAGAAACGAGAGTAAATGTTTCTCCTGCAACCCGTTCCTTTTGTGCTAGATGAACGAACGTCTCTCCACATGCTCAGTTTTGAGAGATAAGTGTGTGTGAAAGCCGTCCTTCAACTAGCTTGTTGGGAACACAAAGTTTCTTTTCAGTTGCAAACTCCACTCCATAATTATATATATGAAGGTACTAGCTCCAACTCGGTTTTACAGTGAAAACTGCAGGAACTTCAAACTAGCATTAGGAAACAGACTGAGAAACGAGAGTAAAAGTTTCCTCTGCAACCCGTTCCCTTTGTGCTAGATGAACGAACGTCTCTCCACATGCTCAGTTTTGAGAGATAAGTGTGTGTGAAAGCCGTCCTTCAACTAGCTTGTTGGGAACACAAAGTTTCTTTTCAGTTGCAAACTCCACTCCATACATATATATGGGAAGGTACTAGCTCCAACTCGGTTTTACAGTGAAAACTGCAGGAACTTCAAACTAGCATTAGGAAACAGACTGAGAAACGAGAGTAAATGTTTCTCCTGCAACCCGTTCCTTTTGTGCTAGATGAACGAACGTCTCTCCACATGCTCAGTTTTGAGAGATAAGTGTGTGTGAAAGCCGTCCTTCAACTAGCTTGTTGGGAACACAAAGTTTCTTTTCAGTTGCAAACTCCACTCCATAATTATATATATGAAGGTACTAGCTCCAACTCGGTTTTACAGTGAAAACTGCAGGAACTTCAAACTAGCATTAGGAAACAGACTGAGAAACGAGAGTAAAAGTTTCCTCTGCAACCCGTTCCCTTTGTGCTAGATGAACGAACGTCTCTCCACATGCTCAGTTTTGAGAGATAAGTGTGTGTGAAAGCCGTCCTTCAACTAGCTTGTTGGGAACACAAAGTTTCTTTTCAGTTGCAAACTCCACTCCATACATATATATGGGAAGGTACTAGCTCCAACTCGGTTTTATAGTGAAAACTGCAGGAACTTCAAACTAACATTAGGAAACAGACTGAGAAACGAGAGTAAAAGTTTCTCCTGCAACCCGTTCCCTTTGTGCTAGATGAACGAACGCCTCTCCACATGCTCAGTTCTGACAGATAAGTGTGTGTGAAAGCCGTACTTCAACTAGCTTGTTGGGAACACAAAGTTTCTTTTCAGTTGCAAACACCAATCCATACATATATATGGGAAGGTACTAGCTCCAACTCGGTTTTACAGTGAAAACTGCAGGAACTTCAAACTAGCATTAGGAAACAGACTGAGAAACGAGAGTAAAAGTTTCTCCTGCAACCCGTTCCCTTTGTGCTAGATGAACGAACGTCTCTCCACATGCTCAATTTTGAGAGATAAGTGTGTGTGAAAGCCGCCCTTCAACTAGCTTGTTGGGAACACAAAGTTTCTTTTCAGTTGCAAACTCCACTCCATACATATATATGGGAAGGTACTAGCTCCAACTCGGTTTTACAGTGAAAACTGCAGGAACTTCAAACTAGCACTAGGAAACAGACTGAGAAACGAGAGTAAAAGTTTCTCCTGCAACCCGTTCCCTTTGTGCTAGATGAACGAACGTCTCTCCACATGCTCAATTTTGAGAGATAAGTGTGTGTGAAAGCCGCCCTTCAACTAGCTTGTTGGGAACACAAAGTTTCTTTTCAGTTGCAAACTCCACTCCATACATATATATGGGAAGGTACTAGCTCCAACTCGGTTTTACAGTGAAAACTGCAGGAACTTCAAACTAGCACTAGGAAACAGACTGAGAAACGAGAGTAAAAGTTTCTCCTGCAACCCGTTCCTTTTGTGCTAGATGAACGAACGTCTCTCCACATGCTCAGTTTTGAGAGATAAGTGTGTGTGAAAGCCGTCCTTCAACTAGCTTGTTGGGAACACAAAGTTTCTTTTCAGTTGCAAACTCCACTCCATACATATATATGGGAAGGTACTAGCTCCAACTCGGTTTTACAGTGAAAACTGCAGGAACTTCATACTAGCATTAGGATACAGACTGAGAAACGAGAGTAAAAGTTTCTCCTGCAACCCGTTCCCTTTGTGCTAGATGAACGAACGTCTCTCCACCTGCTCAGTATTGAGAGATAAGTGTGTGTGAAAGCCGTCCTTCAACTAGCTTGTTGGGAACACAAAGTTTCTTTTCAGTTGCAAACTCCACTCCATACATATATATGGGAAGGTACAAGCTCCAACTCGGTTTTACAGTGAAAACTGCAGGAACTTCAAACTAGCACTAGGAAACAGACTGAGAAACGAGAGTAAAAGTTTCTCCTGCAACCCGTTCCCTTTGTGCTAGATGAACGAACGTTTCTCCACATGCTCAGTTTTGAGAGATAAGTGTGTGTGAAAGCCGTCCTTCAACTAGCTTGTTGGGAACACAAAGTTTCTTTTCAGTTGCAAACTCCACTCCATACATATATATGGGAAGGTACTAGCTCCAACTCGGTTTTACAGTGAAAACTGCAGGAACTTCAAACTAGCATTAGGAAACAGACTGAGAAACGAGAGTTTAAGTTTCAACTGCAACCCGTTCCCTTTGTGCTAGATGAACGAACGTCTCTCCACATGCTCAGTTTTGAGAGATAAGTGTGTGTGAAAGCCGTCCTTCAACTAGCTTGTTGGGAATACAAAGTTTCTTTTCAGTTGCAAACACCAATCCATACATATATATGGGAAGGTACTAGCTCCAACTCGGTTTTACAGTGAAAACTGCAGGAACTTCAAACTAGCACTAGGAAACAGACTGAGAAACGAGAGTAAAAGTTTCTCCTGCAACCCGTTCCCTTTGTGCTATATGAACGAACGTTTCTCCACATGCTCAGTTTTGAGAGATAAGTGTGTGTGAAAGCCGTCCTTCAACTAGCTTGTTGGGAACACAAAGTTTCTTTTCAGTTGCAAACACCAATCCATACATATATATGGGAAGGTACTAGCTCCAACTCGGTTTTACAGTGAAAACTGCAGGAACGTCAAACTAGCATTAGGAAACAGACTGAGAAACGAGAGTAAAAGTTTCTCCTGCAACCCGTTCCCTTTGCGCTAGATGAACGAACGTCTCTCCACCTGCTCAGTTTTGAGAGATAAGTGTGTGTGAAAGCCGTCCTTCAACTAGCTTGTTGGGAACACAAAGTTTCTTTTCAGTTGCAAACTCCACTCCATACATATATATGGGAAGGTACTAGCTCCAACTCGGTTTTACAGTGAAAACTGCAGGAACTTCAAACTAGCACTAGGAAACAGACTGAGAAACGAGAGTAAAAGTTTCCTCTGCAACCCGTTCCATTTGTGCTAGATGAACGAACTTTTCTCCACATGCTCAGTTTTGAGAGATAAGTGTGTGTGAAAGCCGTCCTTCAACTAGCTTGTTGGGAACACAAAGTTTCTTTTCAGTTGCAAACTCCACTCCATACATATATATGGGAAGGTACTAGCTCCAACTCGGTTTTACAGTGAAAACTGCAGGAACTTCAAACTAGCATTAGGAAACAGACTGAGAAACGAGAGTTAAAGTTTCTCCTGCAACCCGTTCCCTTTGTGCTAGATGAACGAACGTCTCTCCACATGCTCAGTTTTGAGAGATAAGTGTGTGTGAAAGCCGTCCTTCAACTAGCTTGTTGGGAACAAAAATTTTCTTTTCAGTTGCAAACACCAATCCATACATATATATGGGAAGGTACTAGCTCCAACTCGGTTTTACAGTGAAAACTGCAGGAACTTCAAACTAGCACTAGGAAACAGACTGAGAAATGAGAGTAAAAGTTTCTCCTGCAACCCGTTCCTTTTGTGCTAGATGAACGAACGTCTCTCCACCTGCTCAGTTTTGAGAGATAAGTGTGTGTGAAAGCCGTCCTTCAACTAGCTTGTTGGGAACACAAAGTTTCTTTTCAGTTGCAAACTCCACTCCAAACATATATATGGGAAGGTACTAGCTCCAACTCGGTTTTACGGTGAAAACTGCAGGAACTTCAAACTAGCACTAGGAAACAGACTGAGAAACCAGAGTAAAAGTTCCTCCTGCAACCCGTTCCCTTTGTGCTAGATGAACGAACGTTTCTCCACATGCTCAGTTTTGAGAGATAATTGTGTGTGAAAGCCGTCCTTCAACTAGCTTGTTGGGAACACAAAATTTCTTTTCAGTTGCCAACTCCACTCCATACATATATATGGGAAGGTACTAGCTCCAACTCGGTTTTACAGTGAAAACTGCAGGAACTTCAAACTAGCATTAGGAAACAGACTGAGAAACGAGAGTTAAAGTTTCTCCTGCAACCCGTTCCCTTTGTGCTAGATGAACGAACGTCTCTCCACATGCTCAGTTTTGAGAGATAAGTGTGTGTGAAAGCCGTCCTTCAACTAGCTTGTTGGGAACACAAAGTTTCTTTTCAGTTGCAAACACCAATCCATACATATATATGGGAAGGTACTAGCTCCAACTCGGTTTTACAGTGAAAACTGCAGGAACTTCAAACTAGCACTAGGAAACAGACTGAGAAACGAGAGTAAAAGTTTCTCCTGCAACCCGTTCCCTTTGTGCTATATGAACGAACGTTTCTCCACATGCTCAGTTTTGAGAGATAAGTGTGTGTGAAAGCCGTCCTTCAACTAGCTTGTTGGGAACACAAAGTTTCTTTTCAGTTGCAAACTCCACTCCATACATATATATGGGAAGGTACTAGCTCCAACTCGGTTTTACAGTGAAAACTGCAGGAACTTCAAACTAGCATTAGGAAACTGACTAAGAAACGAGAGTAAAAGTTTCTCCTGCAACCCGTTCCCTTTGTGCTAGATGAACGAACGTCTCTTCACATGCTCAGTTTTGAGAGATAAGTGTGTGTGAAAGCCGTCCTTCAACTAGCTTGTTGGGAACACAAAGTTTCTTTTCAGTTGCAAACACCAATCCATACATATATATGGGAAGGTACTAGCTCCAACTCGGTTTTACAGTGAAAACTGCAGGAACGTCAAACTAGCATTAGGAAACAGACTGAGAAACGAGAGTAAAAGTTTCTCCTGCAACCCGTTCCCTTTGCGCTAGATGAACGAACGTCTCTCCACCTGTTCAGTTTTGAGAGATAAGTGTGTGTGAAAGCCGTCCTTCAACTAGCTTGTTGGGAACACAAAGTTTCTTTTCAGTTGCAAACTCCACTCCATACATATATATGGGAAGGTACTAGCTCCAACTCGGTTTTACAGTGAAAACTGCAGGAACTTCAAACTAGCACTAGGTAACAGACTGAGAAACGAGAGTAAAAGTTTCTCCTGCAACCCGTTCCCTTTGTGCTAGATGAACGAACGTTTCTCCACATGCTCAGTTTTGAGAGATAAGTGTGTGTGAAAGCCGTCCTTCAACTAGCTTGTTGGGAACACAAAGTTTCTTTTCAGTTGCAAACTCCACTCCATACATATATATGGGAAGGTACTAGCTCCAACTCGGTTTTACAGTGAAAACTGCAGGAAATTCAAACTAGCATTAGGAAACAGACTGAGAAACGAGAGTAAAAGTTTCTCCTGCAACCCGTTCCCTTTGTGCTAGATGAACGAACGTCTCTCCACATGCTCAGTTTTGAGAGATAAGTGTGTGTGAAAGCCGTCCTTCAACTAGCTTGTTGGGAACACAAAGTTTCTTTTCAGTTGCAAACACCAATCCATACATATATATGGGAAGGTACTAGCTCCAACTCGGTTTTACAGTGAAAACTGCAGGAACTTCAAACTAGCACTAGTAAACAGACTGAGAAACGAGAGTAAAAGTTTCTCCTGCAACCCGTTCCCTTTGTGCTAGATGAACGAACGTTTCTCCACATGCTCAGTTTTGAGAGATAAGTGTGTGTGAAAGCCGTCCTTCAACTAGCTTGTTGGGAACACAAAGTTTCTTTTCCGTTGCAAACTCCACTCCATACATATATATGGGAAGGTACTAGCTCCAACTCGGTTTTACAGTGAAAACTGCAGGAACTTCAAACTAGCATTAGGAAACAGACTGAGAAACGAGAGTAAATGTTTCTCCTGCAACCCGTTCCTTTTGTGCTAGATGAACGAACGTCTCTCCACATGCTCAGTTTTGAGAGATAAGTGTGTGTGAAAGCCGTCCTTCAACTAGCTTGTTGGGAACACAAAGTTTCTTTTCAGTTGCAAACTCCACTCCATAATTATATATATGAAGGTACTAGCTCCAACTCGGTTTTACAGTGAAAACTGCAGGAACTTCAAACTAGCATTAGGAAACAGACTGAGAAACGAGAGTAAAAGTTTCCTCTGCAACCCGTTCCCTTTGTGCTAGATGAACGAACGTCTCTCCACATGCTCAGTTTTGAGAGATAAGTGTGTGTGAAAGCCGTCCTTCAACTAGCTTGTTGGGAACACAAAGTTTCTTTTCAGTTGCAAACTCCACTCCATACATATATATGGGAAGGTACTAGCTCCAACTCGGTTTTACAGTGAAAACTGCAGGAACTTCAAACTAGCATTAGGAAACAGACTGAGAAACGAGAGTAAATGTTTCTCCTGCAACCCGTTCCCTTTGTGCTAGATGAACGAACGTCTACCCATATGCTCATTTGTGAGAGATAAGTGTGTGTGAAAGCCGTCCTTCAACTAGCTTGTTGGGAACACAAAGTTTCTTTTCAGTTGCAAACTCCACTCCATACATATATATGGGAAGGTACTAGCTCCAACTCGGTTTTACAGTGAAAACTGCAGGAACATCAAACTAGCATTAGGAAACAGACTGAGAAACGAGAGTAAAAGATTCTCCTGGAACCCGTTCCCTTTGTGCTAGATGAACGAACGTCTCTCCACATGCTCAGTTTTGAGAGATAAGTGTGTGTGAAAGCCGCCCTTCAACTAGCTTGTTGGGAACACAGTTTCTTTTCAGTTGAAAATTCCACTCCATACATATATATGGGAAGGTACTAGCTCCAACTCGGTTTTACAGTGAAAACTGCAGGAACTTCATACCGGCACTAGGAAACAGACTGAGAAACCAGAGTAAAAGTTTCTCCTGCAACCCGTTCCCTTTGTGCTAGATGAACGAACGTCTACCCATATGCTCATTTGTGAGAGGTAAGTGTGTGTGAAAGCCGTCCTTCAACTAGCTTGTTGGGAACACAAAGTTTCTTTTCAGTTGCAAACTCCACTCCATACATATATATGGGAAGGTACTAGCTCCAACTCGGTTTTACAATGAAAACTGCAGGAACATCAAACTAGCATTAGGAAACAGACTGAGAAACGAGAGTAAAAGTTTCTCCTGGAACCCGTTCCCTTTGTGCTAGATGAACGAACGTCTCTCCACATGCTCCGTTTTGAGAGATAAGTGTGTGTGAAAGCCGCCCTTCAACTAGCTTGTTGGGAACACAGTTTCTTTTCAGTTGCAAATTCCACTCCATACATATATATGGGAAGGTACTAGCTCCAACTCGGTTTTACAGTGAAAACTGCAGGAACTTCATACCGGCACTAGGAAACAGACTGAGAAACCAGAGTAAAAGTTTCTCCTGCAACCCGTTCCCTTTTTGCTAGATGAACGAACGTCTACCCACATGCTCATTTGTGAGAGATAAGTGTCTGTGAAAGCCGTCCTTCAACTAGCTTGTTGGGAACACAAAGTTTCTTTTCAGTTGCAAACTCCACTCCATACATATATATGGGAAGGTACTAGCTCCAACTCGGTTTTACAGTGAAAACTGCAGGAACTTCAAACTAGCATTAGGAAACTGACTAAGAAACGAGAGTAAAAGTTTTTCCTGCAACCCGTTCCCTTTGTGCTAGATGAACGAACGTCTCTTCACATGCTCAGTTTTGAGAGATAAGTGTGTGTGAAAGCCGTCCTTCAACTAGCTTGTTGGGAACACAAAGTTTCTTTTCAGTTGCAAACACCAATCCATACATATATATGGGAAGGTACTATCTCCAACTCGGTTTTACAGTGAAAACTGCAGGAACGTCAAACTAGCATTAGGAAACAGACTGAGAAACGAGAGTAAAAGTTTCTCCTGCAACCCGTTCACTTTGCGCTAGATGAACGAACGTCTCTCCACCTGTTCAGTTTTGAGAGATAAGTGTTTGTGAAAGCCGCCCTTCAACTAGCTTGTTGGGAACACAAAGTTTCTTTTCAGTTGCAAACTCCATTCCATACATATATATGGGAATGTACTAGCTCCAACTCGGTTTTACAGTGAAAACTGCAGGAACTTCAAACTAGCACTAGGAAACAGACTGAGAAACGAGAGTAAAAGTTTCTCCTGCAACCCTTTCCCTTTGTGCTAGATGAACGAACGTCTCTCCACATGCTCAGTTTTGAGAGATAAGTGTGTGTGAAAGCCGTCCTTCAACTAGCTTGTTGGGAACACAAAGTTTCTTTTCCGTTGCAAACTCCACTCCATACATATATATGGGAAGGTACTAGCTCCAACTCGGTTTTACAGTGAAAACTGCAGGAACTTCAAACTAGCATTAGGAAACAGACTGAGAAACGAGAGTAAAAGTTTCTCCTGCAACCCGTTCCCTTTGTGCTAGATGAACGAACGTCTCTCCACATGCTCCGTTTTGAGAGATAAGTGTGTGTGAAAGCCGCCCTTCAACTAGCTTGTTGGGAACACAGTTTCTTTTCAGTTGCAAATTCCACTCCATACATATATATGGGAAGGTACTAGCTCCAACTCGGTTTTACAGTGAAAACTGCAGGAACTTCATACCGGCACTAGGAAACAGACTGAGAAACCAGAGTAAAAGTTTCTCCTGCAACCCGTTCCCTTTTTGCTAGATGAACGAACGTCTACCCACATGCTCATTTGTGAGAGATAAGTGTCTGTGAAAGCCGTCCTTCAACTAGCTTGTTGGGAACACAAAGTTTCTTTTCAGTTGCAAACTCCACTCCATACATATATATGGGAATGTACTAGCTCCAACTCGGTTTTACAGTGAAAACTGCAGGAACTTCAAACTAGCACTAGGAAACAGACTGAGAAACGAGAGTAAAAGTTTCTCCTGCAACCCGTTCCCTTTGTGCTAGATGAACGAACGTCTCTCCACATGCTCAGTTTTGAGAGATAAGTGTGTGTGAAAGCCGTCCTTCAACTAGCTTGTTGGGAACACAAAGTTTCTTTTCCGTTGCAAACTCCACTCCATACATATATATGGGAAGGTACTAGCTCCAACTCGGTTTTACAGTGAAAACTGCAGGAACTTCAAACTAGCATTAGGAAACAGACTGAGAAACGAGAGTAAAAGTTTCTCCTGCAACCCGTTCCCTTTTTGCTAGATGAACGAACGTCTCTCCACATGCTCAGTTTTGAGAGATAAGTGTGTGTGAAAGCCGTCCTTCAACTAGCTTGTTGGGAACACAAAGTTTCTTTTCAGTTGCAAACACCAATCCATACATATATATGGGAAGGTACTAGCTCCAACTCGGTTTTACAGTGAAAACTGCAGGAACATCAAACTAGCATTAGGAAACAGACTGAGAAACGAGAGTAAAAGTTTCTCCTGGAACCCGTTCCCTTTGTGCTAGATGAACGAACGTCTCTCCACATGCTCAGTTTTGAGAGATAAGTGTGTGTGAAAGCCGCCCTTCAACTAGCTTGTTGGGAACACAGTTTCTTTTCAGTTGCAAATTCCACTCCATACATATATATGGGAAGGTACTAGCTCCAACTCGGTTTTACAGTGAAAACTGCAGGAACTTCATACCGGCACTAGGAAACAGACTGAGAAACCAGAGTAAAAGTTTCTCCTGCAACCCGTTCCCTTTGTGCTAGATGAACGAACGTCTACCCATATGCTCATTTGTGAGAGATAAGTGTGTGTGAAAGCCGTCCTTCAACTAGCTTGTTGGGAACACAAAGTTTCTTTTCAGTTGCAAACTCCACTCCATACATATATATGGGAAGGTACTAGCTCCAACTCGGTTTTACAGTGAAAACTGCAGGAACATCAAACTAGCATTAGGAAACAGACTGAGAAACGAGAGTAAAAGTTTCTCCTGGAACCCGTTCCCTTTGTGCTAGATGAACGAACGTCTCTCCACATGCTCCGTTTTGAGAGATAAGTGTGTGTGAAAGCCGCCCTTCAACTAGCTTGTTGGGAACACAGTTTCTTTTCAGTTGCAAATTCCACTCCATACATATATATGGGAAGGTACTAGCTCCAACTCGGTTTTACAGTGAAAACTGCAGGAACTTCATACCGGCACTAGGAAACAGACTGAGAAACCAGAGTAAATGTTTCTCCTGCAACCCGTTCCCTTTTTGCTAGATGAACGAACGTCTACCCACATGCTCATTTGTGAGAGATAAGTGTCTGTGAAAGCCGTCCTTCAACTAGCTTGTTGGGAACACAAAGTTTCTTTTCAGTTGCAAACTCCACTCCATACATATATATGGGAAGGTACTAGCTCCAACTCGGTTTTACAGTGAAAACTGCAGGAACTTCAAACTAGCATTAGGAAACTGACTAAGAAACGAGAGTAAAAGTTTTTCCTGCAACCCGTTCCCTTTGTGCTAGATGAACGAACGTCTCTTCACATGCTCAGTTTTGAGAGATAAGTGTGTGTGAAAGCCGTCCTTCAACTAGCTTGTTGGGAACACAAAGTTTCTTTTCAGTTGCAAACACCAATCCATACATATATATGGGAAGGTACTAGCTCCAACTCGGTTTTACAGTGAAAACTGCAGGAACGTCAAACTAGCATTAGGAAACAGACTGAGAAACGAGAGAAAAAGTTTCTCCTGCAACCCGTTCACTTTGCGCTAGATGAACGAACGTCTCTCCACCTGTTCAGTTTTGAGAGATAAGTGTTTGTGAAAGCCGTCCTTCAACTAGCTTGTTGGGAACACAAAGTTTCTTTTCAGTTGCAAACTCCACTCCATACATATATATGGGAAGGTACTAGCTCCAACTCGGTTTTACAGTGAAAACTGCAGGAACTTCAAACTAGCACTAGGAAACAGACTGAGAAACGAGAATAAAAGTTTCTCCTGCAACCCGTTCCCTTTGTGCTAGATGAACGAACGTTTCTCCACATGCTCAGTTTTGAGAGATAAGTGTGTGTGAAAGCCGTCCTTCAACTAGCTTGTTGGGAACACAAAGTTTCTTTTCCGTTGCAAACTCCACTCCATACATATATATGGGAAGGTACTAGCTCCAACTCGGTTTTACAGTGAAAACTGCAGGAACTTCAAACTAGCATTAGGAAACAGACTGAGAAACGAGAGTAAAAGTTTCTCCTGCAACCCGTTCCCTTTGTGCTAGATGAACGAACGTCTCTCCACATGCTCAGTTTTGAGAGATAAGTGTGTGTGAAAGCCGTCCTTCAACTAGCTTGTTGGGAACACAAAGTTTCTTTTCAGTTGCAAACACCAATCCATACATATATATGGGAAGGTACTAGCTCCAACTCGGTTTTACAGTGAAAACTGCAGGAACTTCAAACTAGCATTAGGAAACAGACTGAGAAACGAGAGTAAATGTTTCTCCTGCAACCCGTTCCTTTTGTGCTAGATGAACGAACGTCTCTCCACATGCTCAGTTTTGAGAGATAAGTGTGTGTGAAAGCCGTCCTTCAACTAGCTTGTTGGGAACACAAAGTTTCTTTTCAGTTGCAAACTCCACTCCATAATTATATATATGAAGGTACTAGCTCCAACTCGGTTTTACAGTGAAAACTGCAGGAACTTCAAACTAGCATTAGGAAACAGACTGAGAAACGAGAGTAAAAGTTTCCTCTGCAACCCGTTCCCTTTGTGCTAGATGAACGAACGTCTCTCCACATGCTCAGTTTTGAGAGATAAGTGTGTGTGAAAGCCGTCCTTCAACTAGCTTGTTGGGAACACAAAGTTTCTTTTCAGTTGCAAACTCCACTCCATACATATATATGGGAAGGTACTAGCTCCAACTCGGTTTTACAGTGAAAACTGCAGGAACTTCAAACTAGCACTAGGAAACAGACTGAGAAACGAGAGTAAAAGTTTCCTCTGCAACCCGTTCCCTTTGTGCTAGATGAACGAACGTCTCTCCACATGCTCAGTTTTGAGAGATAAGTGTGTGTGAAAGCCGTCCTTCAACTAGCTTGTTGGGAACACAAAGTTTCTTTTCAGTTGCAAACTCCACTCCATACATATATATGGGAAGGTACTAGCTCCAACTCGGTTTTACAGTGAAAACTGCAGGAACTTCATACCAGCACTAGGAAACAGACTGAGAAACCAGAGTAAAAGTTTCTCCTGCAACCCGTTCCCTTTGTGCTAGATGAACGAACGTCTACCCACATGCTCATTTGTGAGAGATAAGTGTGTGTGAAAGCCGTCCTTCAACTAGCTTGTTGGGAACACAAAGTTTCTTTTCAGTTGCAAACTCCACTCCATACATATATATGGGAAGGTACTAGCTCCAACTCGGTTTTACAGTGAAAACTGCAGGAACTTCAAACTAGCATTAGGAAACTGACTAAGAAACGAGAGTAAAAGTTTCTCCTGCAACCCGTTCCCTTTGTGCTAGATGAACGAACGTCTCTTCACATGCTCAGTTTTGAGAGATAAGTGTGTGTGAAAGCCGTCCTTCAACTAGCTTGTTGGGAACACAAAGTTTCTTTTCAGTTGCAAACACCAATCGATACATATATATGGGAAGGTACTAGCTCCAACTCGGTTTTACAGTGAAAACTGCAGGAACGTCAAACTAGCATTAGGAAACAGACTGAGAAACGAGAGTAAAAGTTTCTCCTGCAACCCGTTCCCTTTGCGCTAGATGAACGAACGTCTCTCCACCTGTTCAGTTTTGAGAGATAAGTGTGTGTGAAAGCCGTCCTTCAACTAGCTTGTTGGGAACACAAAGTTTCTTTTCAGTTGCAAACTCCACTCCATACATATATATGGGAAGGTACTAGCTCCAACTCGGTTTTACAGTGAAAACTGCAGGAACTTCAAACTAGCACTAGGAAACAGACTGAGAAACGAGAGTAAAAGTTTCCCCTGCAACCCGTTCCCTTTGTGCTAGATGAACGAACGTTTCTCCACATGCTCAGTTTTGAGAGATAAGTGTGTGTGAAAGCCGTCCTTCAACTAGCTTGTTGGGAACACAAAGTTTTTTTTCAGTTGCAAACTCCACTCCATACATATATATGGGAAGGTACTAGCTCCAACTCGGTTTTACAGTGAAAACTGCAGGAACTTCAAACTAGCATTAGGAAACAGACTGAGAAACGAGAGTAAAAGTTTCTCCTGCAACCCGTTCCCTTTGTGCTAGATGAACGAACGTCTCTCCACATGCTCAGTTTTGAGAGATAAGTGTGTGTGAAAGCCGTCCTTCAACTAGCTTGTTGGGAACACAAAGTTTCTTTTCAGTTGCAAACTCCACTCCATACATATATATGGGAAGGTACTAGCTCCAACTCGGTTTTACAGTGAAAACTGCAGGAACTTCAAACTAGCACTAGGAAACAGACTGAGAAACGAGAGTAAAAATTTCTCCTGCAACCCGTTCCCTTTGTGCTATATGAACGAACGTTTCTCCACATGCTCAGTTTTGAGAGATAAGTGTGTGTGAAAGCCGTCCTTCAACTAGCTTGTTGGGAACACAAAGTTTCTTTTCAGTTGCAAACTCCACTCCATACATATATATGGGAAGGTACTAGCTCCAACTCGGTTTTACAGTGAAAACTGCAGGAACTTCAAACTAGCACTAGGAAACAGACTGAGAAACGAGAGTAAAAGTTTCTCCTGCAACCCGTTCCCTTTGTGCTAGATGAACGAACGTTTCTCCACATGCTCAGTTTTGAGAGATAAGTGTGTGTGAAAGCCGTCCTTCAACTAGCTTGTTGGGAACACAAAGTTTCTTTTCCGTTGCAAACTCCACTCCATACATATATATGGGAAGGTACTAGCTCCAACTCGGTTTTACAGTGAAAACTGCAGGAACTTCAAACTAGCATTAGGAAACAGACTGAGAAACGAGAGTAAAAGTTTCTCCTGCAACCCGTTCCCTTTGTGCTAGATGAACGAACGTCTCTCCACATGCTCAGTTTTGAGAGATAAGTGTGTGTGAAAGCCGTCCTTCAACTAGCTTGTTGGGAACACAAAGTTTCTTTTCAGTTGCAAACTCCACTCCATACATATATATGGGAAGGTACTAGCTCCAACTCGGTTTAACAGTGAAAACTGCAGGAACTTCATACCAGCACTAGGAAACAGACTGAGAAACCAGAGTAAAAGTTTCTCCTGCAACCCGTTCCCTTTGTGCTAGATGAACGAACGTCTACCCACATGCTCATTTGTGAGAGATAAGTGTGTGTGAAAGCCGTCCTTCAACTAGCTTGTTGGGAACACAAAGTTTCTTTTCAGTTGCAAACTCCACTCCATACATATATATGGGAAGGTACTAGCTCCAACTCGGTTTTACAGTGAAAACTGCAGGAACTTCAAACTAGCATTAGGAAACTGACTAAGAAACGAGAGTAAAAGTTTCTCCTGCAACCCGTTCCCTTTGTGCTAGATGAACGAACGTCTCTTCACATGCTCAGTTTTGAGAGATAAGTGTGTGTGAAAGCCGTCCTTCAACTAGCTTGTTGGGAACACAAAGTTTCTTTTCAGTTGCAAACACCAATCGATACATATATATGGGAAGGTACTAGCTCCAACTCGGTTTTACAGTGAAAACTGCAGGAACGTCAAACTAGCATTAGGAAACAGACTGAGAAACGAGAGTAAAAGTTTCTCCTGCAACCCGTTCCCTTTGCGCTAGATGAACGAACGTCTCTCCACCTGTTCAGTTTTGAGAGATAAGTGTGTGTGAAAGCCGTCCTTCAACTAGCTTGTTGGGAACACAAAGTTTCTTTTCAGTTGCAAACTCCACTCCATACATATATATGGGAAGGTACTAGCTCCAACTCGGTTTTACAGTGAAAACTGCAGGAACTTCAAACTAGCACTAGGAAACAGACTGAGAAACGAGAGTAAAAGTTTCCCCTGCAACCCGTTCCCTTTGTGCTAGATGAACGAACGTTTCTCCACATGCTCAGTTTTGAGAGATAAGTGTGTGTGAAAGCCGTCCTTCAACTAGCTTGTTGGGAACACAAAGTTTTTTTTCAGTTGCAAACTCCACTCCATACATATATATGGGAAGGTACTAGCTCCAACTCGGTTTTACAGTGAAAACTGCAGGAACTTCAAACTAGCATTAGGAAACAGACTGAGAAACGAGAGTAAAAGTTTCTCCTGCAACCCGTTCCCTTTGTGCTAGATGAACGAACGTCTCTCCACATGCTCAGTTTTGAGAGATAAGTGTGTGTGAAAGCCGTCCTTCAACTAGCTTGTTGGGAACACAAAGTTTCTTTTCAGTTGCAAACTCCACTCCATACATATATATGGGAAGGTACTAGCTCCAACTCGGTTTTACAGTGAAAACTGCAGGAACTTCAAACTAGCACTAGGAAACAGACTGAGAAACGAGAGTAAAAATTTCTCCTGCAACCCGTTCCCTTTGTGCTATATGAACGAACGTTTCTCCACATGCTCAGTTTTGAGAGATAAGTGTGTGTGAAAGCCGTCCTTCAACTAGCTTGTTGGGAACACAAAGTTTCTTTTCAGTTGCAAACTCCACTCCATACATATATATGGGAAGGTACTAGCTCCAACTCGGTTTTACAGTGAAAACTGCAGGAACTTCAAACTAGCACTAGGAAACAGACTGAGAAACGAGAGTAAAAGTTTCTCCTGCAACCCGTTCCCTTTGTGCTAGATGAACGAACGTTTCTCCACATGCTCAGTTTTGAGAGATAAGTGTGTGTGAAAGCCGTCCTTCAACTAGCTTGTTGGGAACACAAAGTTTCTTTTCCGTTGCAAACTCCACTCCATACATATATATGGGAAGGTACTAGCTCCAACTCGGTTTTACAGTGAAAACTGCAGGAAATTCAAACTAGCACTAGGAAACAGACTGAGAAACGAGAGTAAAAGTTTCTCCTGCAACCCGTTCCCTTTGTGCTAGATGAACGAACGTCTCTCCACATGCTCAGTTTTGAGAGATAAGTGTGTGTGAAAGCCGTCCTTCAACTAGCTTGTTGGGAACACAAAGTTTCTTTTCAGTTGCAAACACCAATCCATACATATATATGGGAAGGTACTAGCTCCAACTCGGTTTTACAGTGAAAACTGCAGGAACTTCAAACTAGCATTAGGAAACAGACTGAGAAACGAGAGTAAATGTTTCTCCTGCAACCCGTTCCTTTTGTGCTAGATGAACGAACGTCTCTCCACATGCTCAGTTTTGAGAGATAAGTGTGTGTGAAAGCCGTCCTTCAACTAGCTTGTTGGGAACACAAAGTTTCTTTTCAGTTGCAAACTCCACTCCATACATATATATGGGAAGGTACTAGCTCCAACTCGGTTTTACAGTGAAAACTGCAGGAACTTCAAACTAGCATTAGGAAACAGACTGAGAAACGAGAGTAAAAGTTTCTCCTGCAACCCGTTCCCTTTGTGCTAGATGAACGAACGTCTCTCCACATGCTCAGTTTTGAGAGATAAGTGTGTGTGAAAGCCGTCCTTCAACTAGCTTGTTGGGAACACAAAGTTTCTTTTCAGTTGCAAACTCCACTCCATACATATATATGGGAAGGTACTAGCTCCAACTCGGTTTTACAGTGAAAACTGCAGGAACTTCAAACTAGCATTAGGAAACATACTGAGAATCGAGAGTAAATGTTTCTCCTGCAACCCGTTCCCTTTGTGCTAGATGAACGAACGTCTACCCATATGCTCATTTGTGAGAGATAAGTGTGTGTGAAAGCCGTCCTTCAACTAGGTTGTTGGGAACACAAAGTTTCTTTTCAGTTGCAAACTCCACTCCATACATATATATGGGAAGGTACTAGCTCCAACTCGGTTTTACAGTGAAAAGTGCAGGAACATCAAACTAGCATTAGGAAACAGACTGAGAAACGAGAGTAAAAGTTTCTCCTGCAACCCGTTCCCTTTGTGCTAGATGAACGAACGTCTCTCCACATGCTCAGTTTTTAGAGATAAGTGTGTGTGAAACCCGTCCTTCAAATAGCTTGTTGGGAACACAGTTTCTTTTCAGTTGCAAATTCCACTCCATACATATATATGGGAATGTACTAGCTCCAACTCGGTTTTACAGTGAAAACTGCAGGAACTTCAAACCGGCACTAGGAAACAGACTGAGAAACGAGAGTAAAAGTTTCTCCTGCAACCCGTTCCCTTTGTGCTAGATGAACGAACGTCTCTCCACATGCTCAGTTTTGAGAGATAAGTGTGTGTGAAAGCCGCCCTTCAACTAGCTTGTTGGGAAAACAGTTTCTTTTCAGTTGCAAATTCCACTCCATACATATATATGGGAAGGTACTAGCTCCAACTCGGTTTTACAGTGAAAACTGCAGGAACTTCATACCAGCACTAGGAAACAGACTGAGAAACCAGAGTAAAAGTTTCTCCTGCAACCCGTTCCCTTTGTGCTAGATGAACGAACGTCTCTCCACATGCTCAGTTTTGAGAGATAAGTGTGTGTGAAAGCCGTCCTTCAACTAGCTTGTTGGGAACACAAAGTTTCTTTTCAGTTGCAAACTCCACTCCATACATATATATGGGAAGGTACTAGCTCCAACTCGGTTTTACAGTGAAAACTGCAGGAACTTCAAACTAGCACTAGGAAACAGACTGAGAAACGAGAGTAAAAATTTCTCCTGCAACCCGTTCCCTTTGTGCTATATGAACGAACGTTTCTCCACATGCTCAGTTTTGAGAGATAAGTGTGTGTGAAAGCCGTCCTTCAACTAGCTTGTTGGGAACACAAAGTTTCTTTTCAGTTGCAAACTCCACTCCATACATATATATGGGAAGGTACTAGCTCCAACTCGGTTTTACAGTGAAAACTGCAGGAACTTCAAACTAGCACTAGGAAACAGACTGAGAAACGAGAGTAAAAGTTTCTCCTGCAACCCGTTCCCTTTGTGCTAGATGAACGAACGTTTCTCCACATGCTCAGTTTTGAGAGATAAGTGTGTGTGAAAGCCGTCCTTCAACTAGCTTGTTGGGAACACAAAGTTTCTTTTCCGTTGCAAACTCCACTCCATACATATATATGGGAAGGTACTAGCTCCAACTCGGTTTTACAGTGAAAACTGCAGGAACTTCAAACTAGCATTAGGAAACAGACTGAGAAACGAGAGTAAAAGTTTCTCCTGCAACCCGTTCCCTTTGTGCTAGATGAACGAACGTCTCTCCACATGCTCAGTTTTGAGAGATAAGTGTGTGTGAAAGCCGTCCTTCAACTAGCTTGTTGGGAACACAAAGTTTCTTTTCAGTTGCAAACTCCACTCCATACATATATATGGGAAGGTACTAGCTCCAACTCGGTTTAACAGTGAAAACTGCAGGAACTTCATACCAGCACTAGGAAACAGACTGATAAACCAGAGTAAAAGTTTCTCCTGCAACCCGTTCCCTTTGTGCTAGATGAACGAACGTCTACCCACATGCTCATTTGTGAGAGATAAGTGTGTGTGAAAGCCGTCCTTCAACTAGCTTGTTGGGAACACAAAGTTTCTTTTCAGTTGCAAACTCCACTCCATACATATATATGGGAAGGTACTAGCTCCAACTCGGTTTTACAGTGAAAACTGCAGGAACTTCAAACTAGCATTAGGAAACTGACTAAGAAACGAGAGTAAAAGTTTCTCCTGCAACCCGTTCCCTTTGTGCTAGATGAACGAACGTCTCTTCACATGCTCAGTTTTGAGAGATAAGTGTGTGTGAAAGCCGTCCTTCAACTAGCTTGTTGGGAACACAAAGTTTCTTTTCAGTTGCAAACACCAATCGATACATATATATGGGAAGGTACTAGCTCCAACTCGGTTTTACAGTGAAAACTGCAGGAACGTCAAACTAGCATTAGGAAACAGACTGAGAAACGAGAGTAAAAGTTTCTCCTGCAACCCGTTCCCTTTGCGCTAGATGAACGAACGTCTCTCCACCTGTTCAGTTTTGAGAGATAAGTGTGTGTGAAAGCCGTCCTTCAACTAGCTTGTTGGGAACACAAAGTTTCTTTTCAGTTGCAAACTCCACTCCATACATATATATGGGAAGGTACTAGCTCCAACTCGGTTTTACAGTGAAAACTGCAGGAACTTCAAACTAGCACTAGGAAACAGACTGAGAAACGAGAGTAAAAGTTTCCCCTGCAACCCGTTCCCTTTGTGCTAGATGAACGAACGTTTCTCCACATGCTCAGTTTTGAGAGATAAGTGTGTGTGAAAGCCGTCCTTCAACTAGCTTGTTGGGAACACAAAGTTTTTTTTCAGTTGCAAACTCCACTCCATACATATATATGGGAAGGTACTAGCTCCAACTCGGTTTTACAGTGAAAACTGCAGGAACTTCAAACTAGCATTAGGAAACAGACTGAGAAACGAGAGTAAAAGTTTCTCCTGCAACCCGTTCCCTTTGTGCTAGATGAACGAACGTCTCTCCACATGCTCAGTTTTGAGAGATAAGTGTGTGTGAAAGCCGTCCTTCAACTAGCTTGTTGGGAACACAAAGTTTCTTTTCAGTTGCAAACTCCACTCCATACATATATATGGGAAGGTACTAGCTCCAACTCGGTTTTACAGTGAAAACTGCAGGAACTTCAAACTAGCACTAGGAAACAGACTGAGAAACGAGAGTAAAAATTTCTCCTGCAACCCGTTCCCTTTGTGCTATATGAACGAACGTTTCTCCACATGCTCAGTTTTGAGAGATAAGTGTGTGTGAAAGCCGTCCTTCAACTAGCTTGTTGGGAACACAAAGTTTCTTTTCAGTTGCAAACTCCACTCCATACATATATATGGGAAGGTACTAGCTCCAACTCGGTTTTACAGTGAAAACTGCAGGAACTTCAAACTAGCACTAGGAAACAGACTGAGAAACGAGAGTAAAAGTTTCTCCTGCAACCCGTTCCCTTTGTGCTAGATGAACGAACGTTTCTCCACATGCTCAGTTTTGAGAGATAAGTGTGTGTGAAAGCCGTCCTTCAACTAGCTTGTTGGGAACACAAAGTTTCTTTTCCGTTGCAAACTCCACTCCATACATATATATGGGAAGGTACTAGCTCCAACTCGGTTTTACAGTGAAAACTGCAGGAAATTCAAACTAGCACTAGGAAACAGACTGAGAAACGAGAGTAAAAGTTTCTCCTGCAACCCGTTCCCTTTGTGCTAGATGAACGAACGTCTCTCCACATGCTCAGTTTTGAGAGATAAGTGTGTGTGAAAGCCGTCCTTCAACTAGCTTGTTGGGAACACAAAGTTTCTTTTCAGTTGCAAACACCAATCCATACATATATATGGGAAGGTACTAGCTCCAACTCGGTTTTACAGTGAAAACTGCAGGAACTTCAAACTAGCATTAGGAAACAGACTGAGAAACGAGAGTAAATGTTTCTCCTGCAACCCGTTCCTTTTGTGCTAGATGAACGAACGTCTCTCCACATGCTCAGTTTTGAGAGATAAGTGTGTGTGAAAGCCGTCCTTCAACTAGCTTGTTGGGAACACAAAGTTTCTTTTCAGTTGCAAACTCCACTCCATACATATATATGGGAAGGTACTAGCTCCAACTCGGTTTTACAGTGAAAACTGCAGGAACTTCAAACTAGCATTAGGAAACAGACTGAGAAACGAGAGTAAAAGTTTCTCCTGCAACCCGTTCCCTTTGTGCTAGATGAACGAACGTCTCTCCACATGCTCAGTTTTGAGAGATAAGTGTGTGTGAAAGCCGTCCTTCAACTAGCTTGTTGGGAACACAAAGTTTCTTTTCAGTTGCAAACTCCACTCCATACATATATATGGGAAGGTACTAGCTCCAACTCGGTTTTACAGTGAAAACTGCAGGAACTTCAAACTAGCATTAGGAAACATACTGAGAATCGAGAGTAAATGTTTCTCCTGCAACCCGTTCCCTTTGTGCTAGATGAACGAACGTCTACCCATATGCTCATTTGTGAGAGATAAGTGTGTGTGAAAGCCGTCCTTCAACTAGGTTGTTGGGAACACAAAGTTTCTTTTCAGTTGCAAACTCCACTCCATACATATATATGGGAAGGTACTAGCTCCAACTCGGTTTTACAGTGAAAAGTGCAGGAACATCAAACTAGCATTAGGAAACAGACTGAGAAACGAGAGTAAAAGTTTCTCCTGCAACCCGTTCCCTTTGTGCTAGATGAACGAACGTCTCTCCACATGCTCAGTTTTTAGAGATAAGTGTGTGTGAAACCCGTCCTTCAAATAGCTTGTTGGGAACACAGTTTCTTTTCAGTTGCAAATTCCACTCCATACATATATATGGGAATGTACTAGCTCCAACTCGGTTTTACAGTGAAAACTGCAGGAACTTCAAACCGGCACTAGGAAACAGACTGAGAAACGAGAGTAAAAGTTTCTCCTGCAACCCGTTCCCTTTGTGCTAGATGAACGAACGTCTCTCCACATGCTCAGTTTTGAGAGATAAGTGTGTGTGAAAGCCGCCCTTCAACTAGCTTGTTGGGAAAACAGTTTCTTTTCATTTGCAAATTCCACTCCATACATATATATGGGAAGGTACTAGCTCCAACTCGGTTTTACAGTGAAAACTGCAGGAACTTCATACCAGCACTAGGAAACAGACTGAGAAACCAGAGTAAAAGTTTCTCCTGCAACCCGTTCCCTTTGTGCTAGATGAACGAACGTCTACCCACATGCTCATTTGTGAGAGATAAGTGTGTGTGAAAGCCGTCCTTCAACTAGCTTGTTGGGAACACAAAGTTTCTTTTCAGTTGCAAACTCCACTCCATACGTATATATGGGAAGGTACTAGCTCCAACTCGGTTTTACAGTGAAAACTGCAGGAACTTCAAACTAGAATTAGGAAACAGACTGAGAAACGAGAGTAAAAGTTTCTCCTGCAACCCGTTCCCTTTGTGCTAGATGAACGAACGTCTCTCCACATGCTCAGTTTTGAGAGATAAGTGTGTGTGAAAGCCGCCCTTCAACTAGCTTGTTGGGAACACAGTTTCTTTTCAGTTGCAAACTCCACTCCATACATATATATGGGAAGGTACTAGCTCCAACTCGGTTTTACAGTGAAAACTGCAGGAACTTCAAACTAGCATTAGGAAACATACTGAGAAACGAGAGTAAATGTTTCTCCTGCAACCCGTTCCCTTTGTGCTAGATGAACGAACGTCTACCCATATGCTCATTTGTGAGAGATAAGTGTGTGTGAAAGCCGTCCTTCAACTAGGTTGTTGGGAACACAAAGTTTCTTTTCAGTTGCAAACTCCACTCCATACATATATATGGGAAGGTACTAGCTCCAACTCGGTTTTACAGTGAAAAGTGCAGGAACATCAAACTAGCATTAGGAAACAGACTGAGAAACGAGAGTAAAAGTTTCTCCTGCAACCCGTTCCCTTTGTGCTAGATGAACGAACGTCTCTCCATATGCTCAGTTTTTAGAGATAAGTGTGTGTGAAACCCGTCCTTCAAATAGCTTGTTGGGAACACAGTTTCTTTTCAGTTGCAAATTCCACTCCATACATATATATGGGAATGTACTAGCTCCAACTCGGTTTTACAGTGAAAACTGCAGGAACTTCAAACCGGCACTAGGAAACAGACTGAGAAACGAGAGTAAAAGTTTCTCCTGCAACCCGTTCCCTTTGTGCTAGATGAACGAACGTCTCTCCACATGCTCAGTTTTGAGAGATAAGTGTGTGTGAAAGCCGCCCTTCAACTAGCTTGTTGGGAACACAGTTTCTTTTCAGTTGCAAATTCCACTCCATACATATATATGGGAAGGTACTAGCTCCAACTCGGTTTTACAGTGAAAACTGCAGGAACTTCATACCAGCACTAGGAAACAGACTGAGAAACCAGAGTAAAAGTTTCTCCTGCAACCCGTTCCCTTTGTGCTAGATGAACGAACGTCTACCCACATGCTCATTTGTGAGAGATTAATGTGTGTGAAAGCCGTCCTTCAACTAGCTTGTTGGGAACACAAAGTTTCTTTTCAGTTGCAAACTCCACTCCATACGTATATATGGGAAGGTACTAGCTCCAACTCGGTTTTACAGTGAAAACTGCAGGAACATCAAACTAGAATTAGGAAACAGACTGAGAAACGAGAGTAAAAGTTTCTCCTGCAACCCGTTCCCTTTGTGCTAGATGAACGAACGTCTCTCCACATGCTCAGTTTTGAGAGATAAGTGTGTGTGAAAGCCGCCCTTCAACTAGCTTGTTGGGAACACAGTTTCTTTTCAGTTGCAAATTCCACTCCATACATATATATGGGAATGTACTAGCTCCAACTCGGTTTTACAGTGAAAACTGCAGGAACTTCAAACCGGCACTAGGAAACAGACTGAGAAACCAGAGTAAAAGTTTCTCCTGCAACCCGTTCCCTTTGTGCTAGATGAACGAACGTCTCTCCACATGCTCAGTTTTGAGAGATAAGTGTGTGTGAAAGCCGTCCTTCAACTAGCTTGTTGGGAACACAAAGTTTCTTTTCAGTTGCAAACTCCACTCCATACATATATATGGGAAGGTACTAGCTCCAACTCGGTTTTACAGTGAAAACTGCAGGAACTTCAAACTAGCATTAGGAAACAGACTGAGAAACGAGAGTAAAAGTTTCTCCTGCAACCCGTTCCCTTTGTGCTAGATGAACGAACGTCTCTCCACATGCTCAGTTTTGAGAGATAAGTGTGTGTGAAAGCCGCCATTCAACTAGCTTGTTGGGAACACAGTTTCTTTTCAGTTGCAAATTCCACTCCATACATATATATGGGAAGGTACTAGCTCCAACTCGGTTCTACAGTGAAAACTGCAGTAACTTCAAACCGGCACTAGGAAACAGACTGAGAAACCAAAGTAAAAGTTCCTCCTGCAACCCGTTCCCTTTGTGCTAGATGAACGAACGTCTCTCCACATGCTCAGTTTTGAGAGATAAGTGTGTGTGTAAGCCGTCCTTCAACTAGCTTGTTGGGAACACAAAGTTTCTTTTCAGTTGCAAACTCCACTCCATACATATATATGGGAAGGTACTAGCTCCAACTCGGTTTTACAGTGAAAACTGCAGGAACTTCAAACTAGCATTAGGAAACAGACTGAGAAACGAGAGTAAAAGTTTCTCCTGCAACCCGTTCCCTTTGTGCTAGATGAACGAACGTCTCTCCACATGCTCAGTTTTGAGAGATAAGTGTGTGTGAAAGCCGCCCTTCAACTAGCTTGTTGGGAACACAGTTTCTTTTCAGTTGCAAATTCCACTCCATACATATATATGGGAAGGTACTAGCTCCAACTCGGTTTTACAGTGAAAACTGCAGGAACTTCATACCAGCACTAGGAAACAGACTGAGAAACCAGAGTAAAAGTTTCTCCTGCAACCCGTTCCCTTTGTGCTAGATGAACGAACGTCTACCCACATGCTCATTTGTGAGAGATAAGTGTGTGTGAAAGCCGTCCTTCAACTAGCTTGTTGGGAACACAAAGTTTCTTTTCAGTTGCAAACTCCACTCCATACGTATATATGGGAAGGTACTAGCTCCAACTCGGTTTTACAGTGAAAACTGCAGGAACATCAAACTAGAATTAGGAAACAGACTGAGAAACGAGTGTAAAAGTTTCTCCTGCAACCCGTTCCCTTTGTGCTAGATGAACGAACGTCTCTCCACATGCTCAGTTTTGAGAGATAAGTGTGTGTGAAAGCCGTCCTTCAACTAGCTTGTTGGGAACACAGTTTCTTTTCAGTTGCAAATTCCACTCCATACATATATATGGGAAGGTACTAGCTCCAACTCGGTTTTACAGTGAAAACTGCAGGAACTTCAAACCGGCACTAGGAAACAGACTGAGAAACCAGAGTAAAAGTTTCTCCTGCAACCCGTTCCCTTTGTGCTAGATGAACGAACGTCTCTCCACATGCTCAGTTTTGAGAGATAAGTGTGTGTGAAAGCCGTCCTTCAACTAGCTTGTTGGGAACACAAAGTTTCTTTTCAGTTGCAAACTCCACTCCATACATATATATGGGAAGGTACTAGCTCCAACTCGGTTTTACAGTGAAAACTGCAGGAACTTCAAACTAGCATTAGGAAACAGACTGAGAAACGAGAGTAAAAGTTTCTCCTGCAACCCGTTCCCTTTGTGCTAGATGAACGAACGTCTCTCCACATGCTCAGTTTTGAGAGATAAGTGTGTGTGAAAGCCGCCCTTCAACTAGCTTGTTGGGAACACAGTTTCTTTTCAGTTGCAAATTCCACTCCATACATATATATGGGAAGGTACTAGCTCCAACTCGGTTTTACAGTGAAAACTGCAGGAACTTCAAACCGGCACTAGGAAACAGACTGAGAAACCAAAGTAAAAGTTCCTCCTGCAACCCGTTCCCTTTGTGCTAGATGAACGAACGTCTCTCCACATGCTCAGTTTTGAGAGATAAGTGTGTGTGTAAGCCGTCCTTCAACTAGCTTGTTGGGAACACAAAGTTTCTTTTCAGTTGCAAACTCCACTCCATAATTATATATATGAAGGTACTAGCTCCAACTCGGTTTTACAGTGAAAACTGCAGGAACTTCAAACTAGCATTAGGAAACAGACTGAGAAACGAGAGTAAAAGTTTCCTCTGCAACCCGTTCCCTTTGTGCTAGATGAACGAACGTCTCTCCACATGCTCAGTTTTGAGAGATAAGTGTGTGTGAAAGCCGTCCTTCAACTACCTTGTTGTGAACACAAAGTTTCTTTTCAGTTGCAAACTCCACTCCATACATATATATGGGAAGTTACTAGCTCCAACTCGGTTTTACAGTGAAAACTGCAGGAACTTCAACTAGCATTAGGAAACAGACTGAGAAACGAGAGTAAAAGTTTCTCCTGCAACCCGTTCCCTTTGTGCTAGATGAACGAACGTCTACCCACATGCTCATTTGTGAGAGATAAGTGTGTGTGAAAGCCGTCCTTCAACTAGCTTGTTGGGAACACAGTCTCTTTTCAGTTGAAACTCCACTCCATACATATATATGGGAAGGTACTAGCTCCAACTCGGTTTTACAGTGAAAACTGCAGGAACTTCAAACTGGCACTAGGAAACAGACAGAGAAACCAGAGTAAAAGTTTCTCCTGCAACACGTTCCCTTTGTGCTAGATGAACGAACGTCTCTCCACATGCTAAGTTTTGAGAGATAAGTGTGTGTGAAAGCCGTCCTTCAACTAGCTTGTTGGGAACACAAAGTTACTTTTCAGTTGCAAACTCCACTCCATACATATATATGGGAAGGTACTAGCTCCAACTCGGTTTTACAGTGAAAACTGCAGGAACTTCAAACTAGCATTAGGAAACAGACTGAGAAACGAGAGTAAAAGTTTCCTCTGCAACCCGTTCCCTTTGTGCTAGATGAACGAACGTCTCTCCACATGCTCAGTTTTGAGAGATAAGTGTGTGTGAAAGCCGCCCTTCAACTAGCTTGTTGGGAACACAGTTTCTTTTCAGTTGCAATTTCCACTCCATACATATATATGGGAAGGTACTAGCTCCAACTCGGTTTTACAGTGAAAACTGCAGGAACTTCAAACCGGCACTAGGAAACAGACTGAGAAACCAGAGTAAAAGTTTCTCCTGCAACCCGTTCCCTTTGTGCTAGATGAACGAACGTCTATCCACATGCTCAGTTTTGAGAGATAAGTGTGTGTGTAAGCCGTCCTTCAACCAGCTTGTTGGGAACACAAAGTTTCTTTTCAGTTGCAAACTCCACTCCATAATTATATATATGAAGGTACTAGCTCCAACTCGGTTTTACAGTGAAAACTGCAGGAACTTCAAACTAGCATTAGGAAACAGACTGAAAAACGAGAGTAAAAGTTTCTCCTGCAACCCGTTCCCTTTGTGCTAGATGAACGAACGTCTCTCCACATGCTCAGTTTTGAGAGATAAGTGTGTGTGAAAGCCACCCTTCAACTAGCTTGTTGGGAACACAGTTTCTTTTCAGTTGAAACTCCACTCCATACATATATATGGGAAGGCACTAGCTCCAACTCGGTTTTACAGTGAAAATTGCAGGAACTTTAAACTGGCACTAGGAAACAGACAGAGAAACCAGAGTAAAAGTTTCTCCTGCAACACGTTCCCTTTGTGCTAGATGAACGAACGTCTCTCCACATGCTCAGTTTTGAGAGATAAGTGTGTGTGAAAGCCGTCCTTCAACTAGCTTGTTGGGAACACAAAGTTTCTTTTCAGTTGAAAACTCCACTCCATACATATATATGGGAAGGTACTAGCTCCAACTCGGTTTTACAGTGAAAACTGCAGGAACTTCAAACTAGCATTAGGAAACAGACTGAGAAACGAGAGTAAAAGTTTCCTCTGCAACCCGTTCCCTTTGTGCTAGATGAACGAAAGTCTCTCCACATGCTCAGTTTTGAGAGATAAGTGTGTGTGAAAGCCGTCCTTCAACTAGCTTGTTGGGAACACAAATTTCTTTTCAGGTGCAAACTGCACTTCATAGATATATATGGGAAGGTACTAGCTCAAACTCGGTTTTACAGTGAAAACTGCAGGAACTTCAAACTAGCATTAGGAAACAGACTGAGAAACGAGAGTAAAAGTTTCTCCTGGAACCCGTTCCCTTTGTGCTAGATGAACGAACGTCTCTCCACATGCTCAGTTTTGAGAGATAAGTGTGTGTGAAAGCCGTCCTTCAACTAGCTTGTTGGGAACACAAAGTTTCTTTTCAGTTGCAAACTCCACTCCATACATATATATGGGAAGGTACTAGCTCCAACTCGGTTTTACCGTGAAACTGCAGGAACTTCAAACCAGCACTTGGAAACATACTGAGAAACGAGAGAAAAAGTTTCTCCTGCAACCCGTTCCCTTTGTGCTAGATGAACGAAGGTCTCTCCACATGCTCAGTTGTGAGAGAGAAGTGTGTGTTAAAGCCGTAATTCAACTAGCTTGTTGGGAACACAAAGTTTCTTTTCAGTTGCAAACTCCACTCCATACATATATATGGGAAGGTACTAGCTCCAACTCAGTTTTACAGTGAAAACTGCAGGAACTTCAAACTAGCATTAGGAAACAGACTGAGAAACGAGAGTAAAAGGTTCCTCTGCAACCCGTTCCCTGTGTGCTAGATGAACGAACGTCTCTCCACATGCTCAGTTTTGAGAAATAAGTGTGTGTGAAAGCCGTCCTTCAACTAGCTTGTTGGGAACACAAAGTTTCTTTTCAGTTGCAAACTCCACTCCATACATATATATGAGAAGGTACTAGCTCCAACTCGGTTTTACAGTGAAAACTGCAGGAACGTCAAACTAGCATTAGGAAACAGACTGAGAAAGGAGAGTAAAAGTTTCTCCTGCAACCCGTTCCCTTTGTGCTAGATGAACGAACGTCTCTCCACATGCTCAGTTTTGAGAGATAAGTGTGTGTGAAAGCCGTCCTTCAACTAGCTTGTTGGGAACACAAAGTTTCTTTTCAGTTGCAAACTCCACTCCATACATATATATGGGAAGGTACTAGCTCCAACTCGGTTTTACAGTGAAACTGCAGGAACTTCAACCAGCACTTGGAAACATACTGAGAAACGAGAGTAAAAGTTTCTCCTGCAACCCGTTCCCTTTGTGCTAGATGAACGAAGGTCTCTCCACATGCTCAGTTGTGAGAGAGAAGTGTGTGTTAAAGCCGTAATTCAACTAGCTTGTTGGGAACACAAAGTTTCTTTTCAGTTGCAAACTCCACTCCATACATATATATGGGAAGGTATTAGCTCCAACTCAGTTTTACAGTGAAAACTGCAGGAACTTCAAACTAGCATTAGGAAACAGACTGAGAAACGAGAGTAAAAGGTTCCTCTGCAACCCGTTCCCTTTGTGCTAGATGAACGAACGTCTCTCCACATGCTCAGTTTTGAAAAATAAGTGTGTGTGAAAGCCGTCCTTCAACTAGCTTGTTGGGAACACAAAGTTTCTTTTCAGTTGCAAACTCCACTCCATACATATATATGAGAAGGTACTAGCTCCAACTCGGTTTTACAGTGAAAACTGCAGGAACGTCAAACTAGCATTAGGAAACAGACTGAGAAACGAGAGTAAAAGTTTCTCCTGCAACCCGTTCCCTTTGTGCTAGATAAACGAACGTCTCTCCACATGCTCAGGTCTGAGAGATAAGTGTGTGTGAAAGCCGTCCTTCAACTAGCTTGTTGGGAACACAAAGTTTCTTTTCAGTTGCAAACTCCACTCCATACATATATATGGGAAGGTACAAGCTCCAACTCGTTTTTATAGTGAAACTGCAGGAACTTCAAACCGGCACTAGGAAACAGACTGAGAAACGAGAGTAAAAGTTTCTCCTGCAACCCGTTCCCTTTGTGCTAGATGAACGAACGTCTCTCCACATGCTCAGTTGTGAGAGATTAGTGTGTGTGAAAGCCGTAATTCAACTACCTTGTTGGGAACACAAAGATTCTTTTCAGTTGCAAACTCCACTCCATACATATATATGGGAAGGTACTAGCTCCAACTCGGTTTTACAGTGAAAACTGCAGGAACTTCAAACTAGCATTAGGAAACAGACTGAGAAACGAGAGTAAAAGGTTCCTCTGCAACCCGTTCCCTTTTTGATAGATGAACGAACGTCTCTCCACATGCTCAGTTTTGAGAAATAAGTGTGTGTGAAAGCCGTCCTTCAACTAGCTTGTTGGGAACACAAAGTTTCTTTTCAGTTGCAAACTCCACTCCATACATATATATGAGAAGGTACTAGCTCCAACTCGGTTTTACAGTGAAAACTGCAGGAACGTCAAACTACCATTAGGAAACAGACTGAGAAACGAGAGTAAAAGTTTCTCCTGCAACCCGTTCCCTTTGTGCTAGATGAACGAACGTCTCTCCACATGCTCAGTTTTGAGAGATAAGTGTGTGTGAAAGCCGTCCTTCAACTAGCTTGTTGGGAACACAAAGTTTCTTTTCAGTTGCAAACTCCACTCCATACATATATATGGGAAGGTACTAGCTCCAACTCGGTTTTACAGTGAAACTGCAGGAACTTCAAACCAGCACTTGGAAACATACTGAGAAACGAGATTAAAAGTTTCTCCTGCAACCCGTTCCCTTTGTGCTAGATGAACGAACGTCTCTCCACATGCTCAGTTGTGAGAGAGAAGTGTGTGTTAAAGCCGTAATTCAACTAGCTTGTTGGGAACACAAACTTTCTTTTCAGTTGAAAACTCCACTCCATACATATATATGGGAAGGTACTATCTCCAACTCAGTTTTACAGTGAAAACTGCAGGAACGTCAAACTAGCATTAGGAAACAGACTGAGAAACGAGAGTAAAAGTTTCTCCTGCAACCCGTTCCCTTTGTGCTAGATGAACGAACGTCTCTCCACATGCTCAGGTCTGAGAGATAAGTGTGTGTGAAAGCCGTCCTTCAACTAGCTTGTTGGGAACACAAAGTTTCTTTTCAGTTGCAAACTCCACTCCATACATATATATGGGAAGGTACTAGCTCCAACTCGGTTTTACAGTGAAAACTGCAGGAACTTCAAACTAGCATTAGGAAACAGACTGAGAGACCAGAGTAAAAGTTTCTCCTGCAACCCGTTCCCTTTCTGCTAGATGAACGATCGTCTCTCCACATGCTCAGTTTTGAGAGATAAGTGTGTGTGAAAGCCGTCCTTCAACTAGCTTGTTGGGAACACAAAGTTTCTTTTCAGTTGCAAACTCCACTCCATACATATATATGGGAAGGTACTAGCCCCAACTCGGTTTTACAGTGAAAACTGCAGGAACTTTCAACCGGCACTAGGAAACAGACTGAGAAACCAGAGTAAAAGTTTCTCCTGCAACCCGTTCCCTTTGTGCTACATGAACGAACGTCTCTCCACATGCTCAGTTTTGAGAGATAAGTGTGTGTGAAAGCCGTCCTTCAACTAGCTTGTTGGGAACACAAAGTTTCTTTTCAGGTGCAAACTCCACTCCATACATATATATGGGAAGGTACAAGCTCCAACTCGGTTTTACAGTGAAACTGCAGGAACTTCAAACCGGCACTAGGAAACAGACTGAGAAACGAGAGTAAAAGTTTCTCCTGCAACCCGTTCCCTTTGTGCTAGATGAACGAACGTCTCTCCACATGCTCAGTTGTGAGAGATTAGTGTGTGTGAAAGCCGTAATTCAACTACCTTGTTGGGAACACAAAGATTCTTTTCAGATGCAAACTCCACTCCATACATATATATGGGAAGGTACTAGCTCCAACTCGGTTTTACAGTGAAAACTGCAGGAACTTCAAACTAGCATTAGGAAACAGACTGAGAAACGAGAGTAAAAGGTTCCTCTGCAACCCGTTCCCTTTGTGGTAGATGAACGATCGTCTCTCCACATGCTCAGTTTTGAGAAATAAGTGTGTGTGAAAGCCGTCCTTCAACTAGCTTGTTGGGAACACAAAGTTTCTTTTCAGTTGCAAACTCCACTCCATACATATATATGAGAAGGTACTAGCTCCAACTCGGTTTTACAGTGAAAACTGCAGGAACTTCAGACTAGCATTAGGAAACAGACTGAGAAACGAGAGTAAAAGTTTCTCCTGCAACCCGTTCCCTTTGTGCTAGATGAACGAACGTCTCTCCACATGCTCAGGTCTGAGAGATAAGTGTGTGTGAAAGCCGTCCTTCAACTAGCTTGTTGGGAACACAAAGTTTCTTTTCAGTTGCAAACTCCAATCCATACATATATATGGGAAGGTACTAGCTCCAACTCGATTTTACAGTGAAAACTGCAGGAACTTCAAACTAGCATTAGGAAACAGACTGAGAAACCAGAGTAAAAGTTTCTCCTGCAACCCGTTCCCTTTGTGCTAGATGAACGAACGTCTCTCCACATGCTCAGTTTTGAGAGATAAGTGTGTGTGAAAGCCGTCCTTCAAATAGCTTGTTGGGAACACAAAGTTTCTTTTCAGTTGCAAACTCCACTCCATACATATATATGGGAAGGTACTAGCTCCAACTCGGTTTTACAGTGAAAACTGCAGGAACTTTCAACCGGCACTAGGAAACAGACTGAGAAACCAGAGTAAAAGTTTCTCCTGCAACCCGTTCCCTTTGTGCTAGATGAACGAACGTCTCTCCACATGCTCAGTTTTGAGAGATAAGTGTGTGTGAAAGCCGTCCTTCAACTAGCTTGTTGGGAACACAAAGTTTCTTTTCAGTTGCAAACTCCACTCCATACATATATATGGGAAGGTACTAGCTCCAACTCGGTTTTGCAGTGAAAACTGCAGGAACTTCAAACTAGCATTAGGAAACAGACTGAGAAACGTGAGTAAATGTTTCTCCTACAACCCGTTCCCTTTGTGCTAGATGAACGAACGTTTCTCCACATGCTCAGTTTTGAGAGATAAGTGTGTGTGAAAGCCGTCCTTCAACAAGCTTGTTGGGAACACAAAGTTTCTTTTCAGTTGCAAACTCCACTCCATACATATATATGGGAAGGTACTAGCTCCAACTCGGTTTTACAGTGAAAACTGCAGGAACTTCAAACTAGCATTAGGAAACAGACTGAGAAACGAGAGTAAAAGTTTCTCCTGCAACCCGTTCCCTTTGTGCTAGATAAACGAACGTCTCTCCACATGCTCAGTTTTGAGAGATAAGTGTGTGTGAAAGCCGTCCTTCAACTAGCTTGTTGGGAACACAAAGTTTCTTTTCAGTTGCAAACACCAATCCATACATATATATGGGAAGGTACTAGCTCCAACTCGGTTTTACAGTGAAAACTGCAGGAACTTCAAACTAGCATTAGGAAACAGACTGAGAAACGAGAGTAAAAGTTTCTCCTGCAACCCGTTCCCTTTGTGCTAAATGAACTAACGTCTCTCCACATGCTCAGTTTTGAGAGATAAGTGTGTGTGAAAGCCGTCCTTCAACTAGCTTGTTGGGAACACAAAGTTTCTTTTCAGTTGCAAACCCCACTCCATACATATATATGGGAAGGTACTAGCTCCAACTCGGTTTTACAGTGAAAACTGCAGGAACTTCAAACCGGCACTAGGAAACAGACTGAGAAACCAGAGTAAAAGTTTCTCCTGCAACCCGTTCCCTTTGTGCTAGATGAACGATCGTCTATCCACATGCTCAGTTTTGAGAGATAAGTGTGTGTGAAAGCCGTCCTTCAACTAGCTTGTTGGGAACACAAAGTTTCTTTTCAGTTGCAAACTCCACTCCATACATATATATGGGAAGGTACTAGCTCCAACTCGGTTTTATAGTGAAAACTGCAGGAACTTTCAACCGGCACTAGGAAACAGACTGAGAAACCAGAGTAAAAGTTTCTCCTGCAACCCGTTCCCTTTGTGCTACATGAACGAACGTCTCTCCACATGCTCAGTTTTGAGAGATAATTGTGTGTGAAAGCCGTCCTTCAACTAGCTTGTTGGGAACACAAAGTTTCTTTTCAGTTGCAAACTCCACTCCATACATATATATGGGAAGGTACAAGCTCCAACTCGGTTTTACAGTGAAACTGCAGGAACTTCAAACCGGCACTAGGAAACAGACTGAGAAACGAGAGTAAAAGTTTCTCCTGCAACCCGTTCCCTTTGTGCTAGATGAACGAACGTCTCTCCACATGCTCAGTTGTGAGAGATTAGTGTGTGTGAAAGCCGTAATTCAACTACCTTGTTGGGAACACAAAGATTCTTTTCAGATGCAAACTCCACTCCATACATATATATGGGAAGGTACTAGCTCCAACTCGGTTTTACAGTGAAAACTGCAGGAACTTCAAACTAGCATTAGGAAACAGACTGAGAAACGAGAGTAAAAGGTTCCTCTGCAACCCGTTCCCTTTGTGGTAGATGAACGAACGTCTCTCCACATGCTCAGTTTTGAGAAATAAGTGTGTGTGAAAGCCGTCCTTCAACTAGCTTGTTGGGAACACAAAGTTTCTTTTCAGTTGCAAACTCCACTCCATACATATATATGAGAAGGTACTAGCTCCAACTCGGTTTTACAGTGAAAACTGCAGGAACTTCAGACTAGCATTAGGAAACAGACTGAGAAACGAGAGTAAAAGTTTCTCCTGCAACCCGTTCCCTTTGTGCTAGATGAACGAACGTCTCTCCACATGCTCAGGTCTGAGAGATAAGTGTGTGTGAAAGCCGTCCTTCAACTAGCTTGTTGGGAACACAAAGTTTCTTTTCAGTTGCAAACTCCAATCCATACATATATATGGGAAGGTACTAGCTCCAACTCGGTTTTACAGTGAAAACTGCAGGAACTTCAAACTAGCATTAGGAAACAGACTGAGAAACCAGAGTAAAAGTTTCTCCTGCAACCCGTTCCCTTTGTGCTAGATGAACGAACGTCTCTCCACATGCTCAGTTTTGAGAGATAAGTGTGTGTGAAAGCCGTCCTTCAAATAGCTTGTTGGGAACACAAAGTTTCTTTTCAGTTGCAAACTCCATTCCATACATATATATGGGAAGGTACTAGCTCCAACTCGGTTTTACAGTGAAAACTGCAGGAACTTTCAACCGGCACTAGGAAACAGACTGAGAAACCAGAGTAAAAGTTTCTCCTGCAACCCGTTCCCTTTGTGCTAGATGAACGAACGTCTCTCCACATGCTCAGTTTTGAGAGATAAGTGTGTGTGAAAGCCGTCCTTCAACTAGCTTGTTGGGAACACAAAGTTTCTTTTCAGTTGCAAACTCCACTCCATACATATATATGGGAAGGTACTAGCTCCAACTCGGTTTTACAGTGAAAACTGCAGGAACTTCAAACTAGCATTAGGAAACAGACTGAGAAACGTGAGTAAATGTTTCTCCTACAACCCGTTCCCTTTGTGCTAGATGAACGAACGTCTCTCCACATGCTCAGTTTTGAGAGATAAGTGTGTGTGAAAGCCGTCCTTCAACAAGCTTGTTGGGAACACAAAGTTTCTTTTCAGTTGCAAACTCCACTCCATACATATATATGGGAAGGTACTAGCTCCAACTCGGTTTTACAGTGAAAACTGCAGGAACTTCAAACTAGCATTAGGAAACAGACTGAGAAACGAGAGTAAAAGTTTCTCCTGCAACCCGTTCCCTTTGTGCTAGATGAACGAACGTCTCTCCACATGCTCAGTTTTGAGAGATAAGTGTGTGTGAAAGCCGTCCTTCAACTAGCTTGTTGGGAAAACAAAGTTTCTTTTCATTTGCAAACTCCACTCCATAAATATATATGGGAAGGTACTAGCTCCAACTCGGTTTTACAGTGAAAACTGCAGGAATTTCAAACTAGCATTAGGAAACAGACTGAGAAACGAGAGTAAAAGTTTCTCCTGCAACCCGTTCCCTTTGTGCTAGATGAACGAACGTCTCTCCACATGCTCAGTTTTGAGAGATAAGTGTGTGTGAAAGCCACCCTTCAACTAGCTTGTTGGGAGCACAGTTTCTTTTCAGTTGAAACTCCACTCCATACATATATATGGGAAGGTACTAGCTCCAACTCGGTTTTACAGTGAAAACTGCAGGAACTTCAAACTGGCACTAGGAAACAGACAGAGAAACCAGAGTAAAAGTTTCTCCTGCAACACGTTCCCTTTGTGCTAGATGAACGAACGTCTCTCCACATGCTAAGTTTTGAGAGATAAGTGTGTGTGAAAGCCGTCCTTCAACTAGCTTGTTGGGAACACAAAGTTACTTTTCAGTTGCAAACTCCACTCCTTACATATATATGGGAAGGTACTAGCTCCAACTCGGTTTTACAGTGAAAACTGCAGGAACTTCAAACTAGCATTAGGAAACAGACTGAGAAACGAGAGTAAAAGTTTCCTCTGCAACCCGTTCCCTTTGTGCTAGATGAACGAACGTCTCTCCACATGCTCAGTTTTGAGAGATAAGTGTGTGTGAAAGCCGCCCTTCAACTAGCTTGTTGGGAACACAGTTTCTTTTCAGTTGCAAATTCCACTCCATACATATATATGGGAAGGTACTAGCTCCAACTCGGTTTTACAGTGAAAACTGCAGGAACTTCAAACCGGCACTAGGAAACAGACTGAGAAACCAGAGTAAAAGTTTCTCCTGCAACCCGTTCCCTTTGTGCTAGATGAACGAACGTCTATCCACATGCTCAGTTTTGAGAGATAAGTGTGTGTGTAAGCCGTCCTTCAACTAGCTTGTTGGGAACACAAAGTTTCTTTTCAGTTGCAAACTCCACTCCATAATTATATATATGAAGGTACTAGCTCCAACTCGGTTTTACAGTGAAAACTGCAGGAACTTCAAACTAGCATTAGGAAACAGACTGAGAAACGACAGTAAAAGTTTCCTCTGCAACCCGTTCCCTTTGTGCTAGATGAACGAACGTCTCTCCACATGCTCAGTTTTGAGAGATAAGTGTGTGTGAAAGCCGTCCTTCAACTACCTTGTTGTGAACACAAAGTTTCTTTTCAGTTGCAAACTCCACTCCATACATATATATGGGAAGGTACTAGCTCCAACTCGGTTTTACAGTGAAAACTGCAGGAATGTCAAACTACCATTAGGAAACAGACTGAGAAACGAGAGTAAAAGTTTCTCCTGCAACCCGTTCCATTTGTGCTAGATGAACGAACGTCTCTCCACATGCTCAGTTTTGAGAGATAAGTGTGTGTGAAAGCCGTCCTTCAACTAGCTTGTTGGGAACACAAAGTTTCTTTTCAGTTGCAAACTCCACTCCATACATATATATGGGAAGGTACTAGCTCCAACTCGGTTTTACAGTGAAACTGCAGGAACTTCAAACCAGCACTTGGAAACATACTGAGAAACGAGTTTAAAAGTTTCTCCTGCAACCCGTTCCCTTTGTGCTAGATGAACGAACGTCTCTCCACATGCTCAGTTGTGAGAGAGAAGTGTGTGTTAAAGCCGTAATTCAACTAGCTTGTTGGGAACACAAAGTTTCTTTTCAGTTGCAAACTCCACTCCATACATATATATGGGAAGGTACTAGCTCCAACTCAGTTTTACAGTGAAAACTGCAGGAACGTCAAACTAGCATTAGGAAACAGACTGAGAAACGGGAGTAAAAGTTTCTCCTGCAACCCGTTCCCTTTGTGCTAGATGAACGAACGTCTCTCCACATGCTCAGGTCTGAGAGATAAGTGTGTGTGAAAGCCGTCCTTCAACTAGCTTGTTGGGAACACAAAGTTTCTTTTCAGTTGCAAACTCCACTCCATACATATATATGGGAAGGTACTAGCTCCAACTCGGTTTTACAGTGAAAACTGCAGGAACTTCAAACTAGCATTAGGAAACAGACTGAGAGACCAGAGTAAAAGTTTCTCCTGCAACCCGTTCCCTTTCTGCTAGATGAACGATCGTCTCTCCACATGCTCAGTTTTGAGAGATAAGTGTGTGTGAAAGCCGTCCTTCAACTAGCTTGTTGGGAACACAAAGTTTTTTTCAGTTGCAAACTCCACTCCATACATATATATGGGAAGGTACTAGCCCCAACTCGGTTTTACAGTGAAAACTGCAGGAACTTTCAACCGGCACTAGGAAACAGACTGAGAAACCAGAGTAAAAGTTTCTCCTGCAACCCGTTCCCTTTGTGCTACATGAACGAACGTCTCTCCACATGCTCAGTTTTGAGAGATAAGTGTGTGTGAAAGCCGTCCTTCAACTAGCTTGTTGGGAACACAAAGTTTCTTTTCAGTTGCAAACTCCACTCCATACATATATATGGGAAGGTACAAGCTCCAACTCGGTTTTACAGTGAAACTGCAGGAACTTCAAACCGGCACTAGGAAACAGACTGAGAAACGAGAGTAAAAGTTTCTCCTGCAACCCGTTCCCTTTGTGCTAGATGAACGAACGTCTCTCCACATGCTCAGTTGTGAGAGATTAGTGTGTGTGAAAGCCGTAATTCAACTACCTTGTTGGGAACACAAAGATTCTTTTCAGATGCAAACTCCACTCCATACATATATATGGGAAGGTACTAGCTCCAACTCGGTTTTACAGTGAAAACTGCAGGAACTTCAAACTAGCATTAGGAAACAGACTGAGAAAGAGAGTAAAAGGTTCCTCTGCAACCCGTTCCCTTTGTGGTAGATGAACGAACGTCTCTCCACATGCTAAGTTTTGAGAGATAAGTGTGTGTGAAAGCCGTCCTTCAACTAGCTTGTTGGGAACACAAAGTTACTTTTCAGTTGCAAACTCCACTCCTTACATATATATGGGAAGGTACTAGCTCCAACTCGGTTTTACAGTGAAAACTGCAGGAACTTCAAACTAGCATTAGGAAACAGACTGAGAAACGAGAGTAAAAGTTTCCTCTGCAACCCGTTCCCTTTGTGCTAGATGAACGAACGTCTCTCCACATGCTCAGTTTTGAGAGATAAGTGTGTGTGAAAGCCGCCCTTCAACTAGCTTGTTGGGAACACAGTTTCTTTTCAGTTGCAAATTCCACTCCATACATATATATGGGAAGGTACTAGCTCCAACTCGGTTTTACAGTGAAAACTGCAGGAACTTCAAACCGGCACTAGGAAACAGACTGAGAAACCAGAGTAAAAGTTTCTCCTGCAACCCGTTCCCTTTGTGCTAGATGAACGAACGTCTATCCACATGCTCAGTTTTGAGAGATAAGTGTGTGTGTAAGCCGTCCTTCAACTAGCTTGTTGGGAACACAAAGTTTCTTTTCAGTTGCAAACTCCACTCCATAATTATATATATGAAGGTACTAGCTCCAACTCGGTTTTACAGTGAAAACTGCAGGAACTTCAAACTAGCATTAGGAAACAGACTGAGAAACGACAGTAAAAGTTTCCTCTGCAACCCGTTCCCTTTGTGCTAGATGAACGAACGTCTCTCCACATGCTCAGTTTTGAGAGATAAGTGTGTGTGAAAGCCGTCCTTCAACTACCTTGTTGTGAACACAAAGTTTCTTTTCAGTTGCAAACTCCACTCCATACATATATATGGGAAGGTACTAGCTCCAACTCGGTTTTACAGTGAAAACTGCAGGAACGTCAAACTACCATTAGGAAACAGACTGAGAAACGAGAGTAAAAGTTTCTCCTGCAACCCGTTCCCTGTGTGCTAGATGAACGAACGTCTCTCCACATGCTCAGTTTTGAGAGATAAGTGTGTGTGAAAGCCGTCCTTCAACTAGCTTGTTGGGAACACAAAGTTTCTTTTCAGTTGCAAACTCCACTCCATACATATATATGGGAAGGTACTAGCTCCAACTCGGTTTTACAGTGAAACTGCAGGAACTTCAAACCAGCACTTGGAAACATACTGAGAAACGAGATTAAAAGTTTCTCCTGCAACCCGTTCCCTTTGTGCTAGATGAACGAACGTCTCTCCACATGCTCAGTTGTGAGAGAGAAGTGTGTGTTAAAGCCGTAATTCAACTAGCTTGTTGGGAACACAAAGTTTCTTTTCAGTTGCAAACTCCACTCCATACATATATATGGGAAGGTACTAGCTCCAACTCAGTTTTACAGTGAAAACTGCAGGAACGTCAAACTAGCATTAGGAAACAGACTGAGAAACGGGAGTAAAAGTTTCTCCTGCAACCCGTTCCCTTTGTGCTAGATGAACGAACGTCTCTCCACATGCTCAGGTCTGAGAGATAAGTGTGTGTGAAAGCCGTCCTTCAACTAGCTTGTTGGGAACACAAAGTTTCTTTTCAGTTGCAAACTCCACTCCATACATATATATGGGAAGGTACTAGCTCCAACTCGGTTTTACAGTGAAAACTGCAGGAACTTCAAACTAGCATTAGGAAACAGACTGAGAGACCAGAGTAAAAGTTTCTCCTGCAACCCGTTCCCTTTCTGCTAGATGAACGATCGTCTCTCCACATGCTCAGTTTTGAGAGATAAGTGTGTGTGAAAGCCGTCCTTCAACTAGCTTGTTGGGAACACAAAGTTTTTTTCAGTTGCAAACTCCACTCCATACATATATATGGGAAGGTACTAGCCCCAACTCGGTTTTACAGTGAAAACTGCAGGAACTTTCAACCGGCACTAGGAAACAGACTGAGAAACCAGAGTAAAAGTTTCTCCTGCAACCCGTTCCCTTTGTGCTACATGAACGAACGTCTCTCCACATGCTCAGTTTTGAGAGATAAGTGTGTGTGAAAGCCGTCCTTCAACTAGCTTGTTGGGAACACAAAGTTTCTTTTCAGTTGCAAACTCCACTCCATACATATATATGGGAAGGTACAAGCTCCAACTCGGTTTTACAGTGAAACTGCAGGAACTTCAAACCGGCACTAGGAAACAGACTGAGAAACGAGAGTAAAAGTTTCTCCTGCAACCCGTTCCCTTTGTGCTAGATGAACGAACGTCTCTCCACATGCTCAGTTGTGAGAGATTAGTGTGTGTGAAAGCCGTAATTCAACTACCTTGTTGGGAACACAAAGATTCTTTTCAGATGCAAACTCCACTCCATACATATATATGGGAAGGTACTAGCTCCAACTCGGTTTTACAGTGAAAACTGCAGGAACTTCAAACTAGCATTAGGAAACAGACTGAGAAACGAGAGTAAAAGGTTCCTCTGCAACCCGTTCCCTTTGTGGTAGATGAACGAATGTCTCTCCACATGCTCAGTTTTGAGAAATAAGTGTGTGTGAAAGCCGTCCTTCAACTAGCTTGTTGGGAACACAAAGTTTCTTTTCAGTTGCAAACTCCACTCCATACATATATATGAGAAGGTACTAGCTCCAACTCGGTTTTACAGTGAAAACTGCAGGAACTTCAGACTAGCATTAGGAAACAGACTGAGAAACGAGAGTAAAAGTTTCTCCTGCAACCCGTTCCCTTTGTGCTAGATGAACGAACGTCTCTCCACATGCTCAGGTCTGAGAGATAAGTGTGTGTGAAAGCCGTCCTTCAACTAGCTTGTTGGGAACACAAAGTTTCTTTTCAGTTGCAAACTCCAATCCATAAATATATATGGGAAGGTACTACCTCCAACTCGGTTTTACAGTGAAAACTGCAGGAACTTCAAACTAGCATTAGGAAACAGACTGAGAAACCAGAGTAAAAGTTTCTCCTGCAACCCGTTCCCTTTGTGCTAGATGAACGAACGTCTCTCCACATGCTCAGTTTTGAGAGATAAGTGTGTGTGAAAGCCGTCCTTCAACTAGCTTGTTGGGAACACAAAGTTTCTTTTCAGTTTCAAACCCCACTCCATACATATATATGGGAAGGTACTAGCTCCAACTCGGTTTTACAGTGAAAACTGCAGGAACTTCAAACCGGCACTAGGAAACAGACTGAGAAACCAGAGTAAAAGTTTCTCCTGCAACCCGTTCCCTTTGTGCTAGATGAACGATCGTCTATCCACATGCTCAGTTTTGAGAGATAAGTTTGTTTGAAAGCCGTCCTTCAACTAGCTTGTTGGGAACACAAAGTTTCTTTTCAGTTGCAAACTCCACTCCTTACATATATATGGGAAGGTACAAGCTCCAACTCGGTTTTACAGTGAAACTGCAGGAACTTCAAACCGGCACTAGGAAACAGACTGAGAAACGAGAGTAAAAGTTTCTCCTGCAACCCGTTCCCTTTGTGCTAGATGAACGAACGTCTCTCCACATGCTCAGTTGTGAGAGATTAGTGTGTGTGAAAGCCGTAATTCAACTACCTTGTTGGGAACACAAAGATTCTTTTCAGATGCAAACTCCACTCCATACATATATATGGGAAGGTACAAGCTCCAACTCGGTTTTACAGTGAAAACTGCAGGAACTTCAAACTAGCATTAGAAAACAGACTGAGAAACGAGAGTAAAAGGTTCCTCTGCAACCCGTTCCCTTTGTGGTAGATGAACGAACGTCTCTCCACATGCTCAGTTTTGAGAAATAAGTGTGTGTGAAAGCCGTCCTTCAACTAGCTTGTTGGGAACACAAAGTTTCTTTTCAGTTGCAAACTCCACTCCATACATATATATGAGAAGGTACTAGCTCCAACTCGGTTTTACAGTGAAAACTGCAGGAACTTCAGACTAGCATTAGGAAACAGACTGAGAAACGAGAGTAAAAGTTTCACCTGCAACCCGTTCCCTTTGTGCTAGATGAACGAACGTCTCTCCACATGCTCAGGTCTGAGAGATTAGTGTGTGTGAAAGCCGTCCTTCAACTAGCTTGTTGGGAACACAAAGTTTCTTTTCAGTTGCAAACTCCAATCCATACATATATATGGGAAGGTACTAGCTCCAACTCGGTTTTACAGTGAAATCTGCAGGAACTTCAAACTAGCATTAGGAAACAGACTGAGAAACCAGAGTAAAAGTTTCTCCTGCAACCCGTTCCCTTTGTGCTAGATGAACGAACGTCTCTCCACATGCTCAGTTTTGAGAGATAAGTGTGTGTGAAAGCCGTCCTTCAACTAGCTTGTTGGGAACACAAAGTTTCTTTTCAGTTGCAAACTCCACTCCATACATATATATGGGAAGGTACTAGCTCCAACTCGGTTTTACAGTGAAAACTGCAGGAACATTCAACCGGCACTAGGAAACAGACTGAGAAACCAGAGTAAAAGTTTCTCCTGCAACCCGTTCCCTTTGTGCTAGATGAACGAACGTCTCTCCACATGCTCAGTTTTGAGAGATAAGTGTGTGTGAAAGCCGTCCTTCAACAAGCTTGTTGGGAACACAAAGTTTCTTTTCAGTTGCAAACTCCACTCCATACATATATATGGGAAGGTACTAGCTCCAACTCGGTTTTACAGTGAAAACTGCAGGAACTTCAAACTAGCATTAGGAAACAGACTGAGAAACGTGAGTAAATGTTTCTCCTACAACCCGTTCCCTTTGTGCTAGATGAACGAACGTCTCTCCACATGCTCAGTTTTGAGAGATAAGTGTGTGTGAAAGCCGTCCTTCAACAAGCTTGTTGGGAACACAAAGTTTCTTTTCAGTTGCAAACTCCACTCCATACATATATATGGGAAGGTACTAGCTCCAACTCGGTTTTACAGTGAAAACTGCAGGAACTTCAAACTAGCATTAGGAAACAGACTGAGAAACGAGAGTAAAAGTTTCTCCTTCAACCCGTTCCCTTTGTGCTAGATGAACGAACGTCTCTCCACATGCTCAGTTTTGAGAGATAAGTGTGTGTGAAAGCCGTCCTTCAACTAGCTTGTTGGGAAAACAAAGTTTCTTTTCATTTGCAAACTCCACTCCATAAATATATATGGGAAGGTACTAGCTCCAACTCGGTTTTACAGTGAAAACTGCAGGAATTTCAATCTAGCATTAGGAAACAGACTGAGAAACGAGAGTAAAAGTTTCTCCTGCAACCCGTTCCCTTTGTGCTAGATGAACGAACGTCTCTCCACATGCTCAGTTTTGAGAGATAAGTGTGTGTGAAAGCCACCCTTCAACTAGCTTGTTGGGAACACAGTTTCTTTTCAGTTGAAACTCCACTCCATACATATATATGGGAAGGTACTAGCTCCAACTCGGTTTTACAGTGAAAACTGCAGGAACTTCAAACTGGCACTAGGAAACAGACAGAGAAACCAGAGTAAAAGTTTCTCCTGCAACACGTTCCCTTTGTGCTAGATGAACGAACGTCTCTCCACATGCTCAGTTTTGAGAGATAAGTGTGTGTGAAAGCCGTCCTTCAACAAGCTTGTTGGGAACACAAAGTTTCTTTTCAGTTGCAAACTCCACTCCATACATATATATGGGAAGGTACTAGCTCCAACTCAGTTTTACAGTGAAAACTGCAGGAACTTCAAACTAGCATTAGGAAACAGACTGAGAAACGAGAGTAAAAGTTTCTCCTTCAACCCGTTCCCATTGTGCTAGATGAACGAACGTCTCTCCACATGCTCAGTTTTGAGAGATAAGTGTGTGTGAAAGCCGTCCTTCAACTAGCTTGTTGGGAACACAAAGTTTCTTTTCATTTGCAAACTCCACTCCATAAATATATATGGGAAGGTACTAGCTCCAACTCGGTTTTACAGTGAAAACTGCAGGAATTTCAATCTAGCATTAGGAAACAGACTGAGAAACGAGAGTAAAAGTTTCTCCTGCAACCCGTTCCCTTTGTGCTAGATGAACGAACGTCTCTCCACATGCTCAGTTTTGAGAGATAAGTGTGTGTGAAAGCCACCCTTCAACTAGCTTGTTGGGAACACAGTTTCTTTTCAGTTGAAACTCCACTCCATACATATATATGGGAAGGTACTAGCTCCAACTCGGTTTTACAGTGAAAACTGCAGGAACTTCAAACTGGCACTAGGAAACAGACAGAGAAACCAGAGTAAAAGTTTCTCCTGCAACACGTTCCCTTTGTGCTAGATGAACGAACGTCTCTCCACATGCTAAGTTTTGAGAGATAAGTGTGTGTGAAAGCCGTCCTTCAACTAGCTTGTTGGGAACACAAAGTTACTTTTCAGTTGCAAACTCCACTCCTTACATATATATGGGAAGGTACTAGCTCCAACTCGGTTTTACAGTGAAAACTGCAGGAACTTCAAACTAGCATTAGGAAACAGACTGAGAAACGAGAGTAAAAGTTTCTCCTGCAACCCGTTCCCTTTGTGCTAGATGAACGAACGTCTCTCCACATGCTCAGTTTTGAGAGATAAGTGTGTGTGAATGCCACCCTTCAACTAGCTTGTTGGGAACACAGTTTCTTTTCAGTTGAAACTCCACTCCATACATATATATGGGAAGGTACTAGCTCCAACTCGGTTTTACAGTGAAAATTGCAGGAACTTCAAACTGGCACTAGGAAACAGACAGAGAAACCAGAGTAAAAGTTTCTCCTGCAACACGTTCCCTTTGTGCTAGATGAACGAACGTCTCTCCACATGCTCAGTTTTGAGAGATAAGTGTGTGTGAAAGCCGTCCTTCAACTAGCTTGTTGGGAACACAAAGTTTCTTTTCAGTTGAAAACTCCACTCCATACATATATATGGGAAGGTACTAGCTCCAACTCGGTTTTACAGTGAAAACTGCAGGAACTTCAAACTAGCATTAGGAAACAGACTGAGAAACGAGAGTAAAAGTTTCCTCTGCAACCCGTTCCCTTTGTGCTAGATGAACGAACGTCTCTCCACATGCTCAGTTTTGAGAGATTAGTGTGTGTGAAAGCCGTCCTTCAACTAGCTTGTTGGGAACACAAATTTCTTTTCAGTTGCAAACTCCACTCCATAGATATATATGGGAAGGTACTAGCTCCAACTCGGTTTTACAGTGAAAACTGCAGGAACTTCAAACTAGCATTAGGAAACAGACTGAGAAACGAGAGTAAAACTTTCTCCTGCAAACCGTTCCCTTTGTGCTAGATGAACGAACGTCTCTCCACATGCTCAGTTTTGAGAGATAAGTGTGTGTGAAAGCCGTCCTTCAACTAGCTTGTTGGGAACACAAAGTTTCTTTTCAGTTGCAAACTCCACTCCATACATATATATGGGAAGGTACTACCTCCAACTCGGTTTTACAGTCAAAACTGCAGGAACTTCAAACTAGCATTAGGAAACAGACTGAGAAATGAGAGTAAAAGTTTCTCCTGCAACCCGTTCCCTTTGTGCTAGATGAACGAACGTCTCTCCACATGCTAATTTCTGAGAGATAAGTGTGTGTGAAAGCCGTCCTTCAACTAGCTTGTTGGGAACACAAAGTTTCTTTTCAGTTGCAAACTCCACTCCATACATATATATGGGAAGGTACTAGAACCAACTCGGTTTTACCGTGAAACTGCAGGAACTTCAAACCAGCACTTGGAAACATACTGAGAAACGAGAGTAAAAGTTTCTCCTGCAACCCGTTCCCTTTGTGCTAGATGAACGAAGGTCTCTCCACATGCTCAGTTGTGAGAGAGAAGTGTGTGTTAAAGCCGTAATTCAACTAGCTTGTTGGGAACACAAAGTTACTTTTCAGTTGCAAACTCCACTCCATACATATATATGGGAAGGTACTAGCTCCAACTCAGTTTTACAGTGAAAACTGCAGGAACTTCAAACTAGCATTAGGAAACAGACTGAGAAACGAGAGTAAAAGGTTCCTCTGCAACCCGTTCCCTGTGTGCTAGATGAACGAACGTCTCTCCACATGCTCAGTTTTGAGAAATAAGTGTGTGTGAAAGCCGTCCTTCAACTAGCTTGTTGGGAACACAAAGTTTCTTTTCAGTTGCAAACTCCACTCCATACATATATATGAGAAGGTACTAGCTCCAACTCGGTTTTACAGTGAAAACTGCAGGAACGTCAAACTAGCATTAGGAAACAGACTGAGAAAGGAGAGTAAAAGTTTCTCCTGCAACCCGTTCCCTTTGTGCTAGATGAACGAACGTCTCTCCACATGCTCAGTTTTGAGAGATAAGTGTGTGTGAAAGCCGTCCTTCAACTAGCTTGTTGGGAACACAAAGTTTCTTTTCAGTTGCAAACTCCACTCCATACATATATATGGGAAGGTACTAGCTCCAACTCGGTTTTACAGTGAAACTGCAGGAACTTCAAACCAGCACTTGGAAACATACTGAGAAACGAGAGTAAAAGTTTCTCCTGCAACCCGTTCCCTTTGTGCTAGATGAACGAAGGTCTCTCCACATGCTCAGTTGTGAGAGCGAAGTGTGTGTTAAAGCCGTAATTCAACTAGCTTGTTGGGAACACAAAGTTTCTTTTCAGTTGCAAACTCCACTCCATACATATATATGAGAAGGTACTAGCTCCAACTCGGTTTTACAGTGAAAACTGCAGGAACGTCAAACTACCATTAGGAAACAGACTGAGAAACGAGAGTAAAAGTTTCTCCTGCAACCCGTTCCCTTTGTGCTAGATGAACGAACGTCTCTCCACATGCTCAGTTTTGAGAGATAAGTGTGTGTGAAAGCCGTCCTTCAACTAGCTTGTTGGGAACACAAAGTTTCTTTTCAGTTGCAAACTCCACTCCATACATATATATGGGAAGGTACTAGCTCCAACTCGGTTTTACAGTGAAACTGCAGGAACTTCAAACCAGCACTTGGAAACATACTGAGAAACGAGATTAAAAGTTTCACCTGCAACCCGTTCCCTTTGTGCTAGATGAACGAACGTCTCTCCACATGCTCAGTTGTGAGAGAGAAGTGTGTGTTAAAGCCGTAATTCAACTAGCTTGTTGGGAACACAAAGTTTCTTTTCAGTTGCAAACTCCACTCCATACATATATATGGGAAGGTACTAGCTCCAACTCAGTTTTACAGTGAAAACTGCAGGAACGTCAAACTAGCATTAGGAAACAGACTGAGAAACGAGAGTAAAAGTTTCTCCTGCAACCCGTTCCCTTTGTGCTAGATGAACGAACGTCTCTCCACATGCTCAGGTCTGAGAGATAAGTGTGTGTGAAAGCCGTCCTTCAACTAGCTTGCTGGAACACAAAGTTTCTTTTCAGTTGCAAACTCCACTCCATACATATATATGGGAAGGTACTAGCTCCAACTCGGTTTTACAGTGAAAACTGCAGGAACTTCAAACTAGCATTAGGAAACAGACTGAGAGACCAGAGTAAAAGTATCTCCTGCAACCCGTTCCCTTTCTGCTAGATGAACGATCGTCTCTCCACATGCTCAGTTTTGAGAGATAAGTGTGTGTGAAAGCCGTCCTTCAACTAGCTTGTTGGGAACACAAAGTTTCTTTTCAGTTGCAAACTCCACTCCATACATATATATGGGAAGGTACTAGCCCCAACTCGGTTTTACAGTGAAAACTGCAGGAACTTTCAACCGGCATTAGGAAACACACTGAGAAACCAGAGTAAAAGTTTCTCCTGCAACCCGTTCCCTTTTTGCTACATGAACGAACGTCTCTCCACATGCTCAGTTTTGAAAGATATGTGTGTGTGAAAGCCGTCCTTCAACTAGCTTGTTGGGAACACAAAGTTTCTTTTCAGTTGCAAACTCCACTCCATACATATATATGGGAAGGTACAAGCTCCAACTCGGTTTTACAGTGAAACTGCAGGAACTTCAAACCGGCACTAGGAAACAGACTGAGAAACGAAAGTAAAAGTTTCTCCTGCAACCCGTTCCCTTTGTGCTAGATGAACGAACGTCTCTCCACATGCTCAGTTGTGAGAGATTAGTGTGTGTGAAAGCCGTAATTCAACTACCTTGTTGGGAACACAAAGATTCTTTTCAGATGCAAACTCCACTCCATACATATATATGGGAAGGTACTAGCTCCAACTCGGTTTTACAGTGAAAACTGCAGGAACTTCAAACTAGCATTAGGAAACAGACTGAGAAACGAGAGTAAAAGGTTCCTCTGCAACCCGTTCCCTTTGTGGTAGATGAACGAACGTCTCTCCACATGCTCAGTTTTGAGAAATAAGTGTGTGTGAAAGCCGTCCTTCAACTAGCTTGTTGGGAACACAAAGTTTCTTTTCAGTTGCAAACTCCACTCCATACATATATATGAGAAGGTACAAGCTCCAACTCGGTTTTACAGTGAAAACTGCAGGAACTTCAGACTAGAATTAGGAAACAGACTGAGAAACGAGAGTAAAAGTTTCTCCTGCAACCCGTTCCCTTTGTGCTAGATGAACGAACGTCTCTCCACATGCTCAGGTCTGAGAGATAAGTGTGTGTGAAAGCCGTCCTTCAACTAGCTTGTTGGGAACACAAAGTTTCTTTTCAGTTGCAAACTCCAATCCATACATATATATGGGAAGGTACTAGCTCCAACTCGGTTTTACAGTGAAAACTGCAGGAACTTCAAACTAGCATTAGGAAACAGACTGAGAAACCAGAGTAAAAGTTTCTCCTGCAACCCGTTCCCTTTGTGCTAGATGAACGAACGTCTCTCCACATGCTCAGTTTTGAGAGATAAGTGTGTGTGAAAGCCGTCCTTCAAATAGCTTGTTGGGAACACAAAGTTTCTTTTCAGTTGCAAACTCCACTCCATACATATATATGGGAAGGTACTAGCTCCAACTCGGTTTTACAGTGAAAACAGCAGGAACTTTCAACCGGCACTAGGAAACAGACTGAGAAACCAGAGTAAAAGTTTCTCCTGCAACCCGTTCCCTTTGTGCTAGATGAACGAACGTCTCTCCACATGCTCAGTTTTGAAGAGATAAGTGTGTGTGAAAGCCGTCTTTCAACTAGCTTGTTGGGAACACAAAGTTTCTTTTCAGTTGCAAACTCCACTCCATACATATATATGGGAAGGTACTAGCTCCAACTCGGTTTTACAGTGAAAACTGCAGGAACTTCAAACTAGCATTAGGAAACAGACTGAGAAACGTGAGTAAATGTTTCTCCTACAACCCGTTCCCTTTGTGCTAGATGAACGAACGTCTCTCCACATGCTCAGTTTTGAGAGATAAGTGTGTGTGAAAGCCGTCCTTCAACAAGATTGTTGGGAACACAAAGTTTCTTTTCAGTTGCAAACTCCACTCCATACATATATATGGGAAGGTACTAGCTCCAACTCGGTTTTACAGTGAAAACTGCAGGAACTTCAAACTAGCATTAGGAAACAGACTGAGAAACGAGAGTAAAAGTTTCTCCTGCAACCCGTTCCCTTTGTGCTAGATAAACGAACGTCTCTCCACATGCTCAGTTTTGAGAGATAAGTGTGTGTGAAAGCCGTCCTTCAACTAGCTTGTTGGGAACACAAAGTTTCTTTTCAGTTGCAAACACCAATCCATACATATATATGGGAAGGTACTAGCTCCAACTCGGTTTTACAGTGAAAACTGCAGGAACTTCAAACTAGCATTAGGAAACAGACTGAGAAACGAGAGTAAATGTTTCTCCTGCAACCCGTTCCCTTTGTGCTAGATGAACGAACGTCTCTCCACATGCTCAGTTTTGAGAGATAAGTGTGTGTGAAAGCCGTCCTTCAACTAGCTTGTTGGGAACACAAAGTTTCTTTTCAGTTGCAAACCCCACTCCATACATATATATGGGAAGGTACTAGCTCCAACTCGGTTTTACAGTGAAAACTGCAGGAACTTCAAACCGGCACTAGGAAACAGACTGAGAAACCAGAGTAAAAGTTTCTCCTGCAACCCGTTCCATTTGTGCTAGATGAACGATCGTCTATCCACATGCTCAGTTTTGAGAGATAAGTTTGTTTGAAAGCCGTCCTTCAACTAGCTTGTTGGGAACACAAAGTTTCTTTTCAGTTGCAAACTCCACTCCATACATATATATGGGAAGGTACTAGCTCCAACTCGGTTTTATAGTGAAAACTGCAGGAACTTTCAACCGGCACTAGGAAACAGACTGAGAAACCAGAGTAAAAGTTTCTCCTGCAACCCGTTCCCTTTGTGCTACATGAACGAACGTCTCTCCACATGCTCAGTTTTGAGAGATAAGTGTGTGTGAAAGCCGTCCTTCAACTAGCTTGTTGGGAACACAAAGTTTCTTTTCAGTTGCAAACTCCACTCCATACATATATATGGGAAGGTACAAGTTCCAACTCGGTTTTACAGTGAAACTGCAGGAACTTCAAACCGGCACTATGAAACAGACTGAGAAACGAGAGTAAAAGTTTCTCCTGCAACCCGTTCCCTTTGTGCTAGATGAACGAACGTCTCTCCACATGCTCAGTTGTGAGAGATTAGTGTGTGTGAAAGCCGTAATTCAACTACCTTGTTGGGAACACAAAGATTCTTTTCAGATGCAAACTCCACTCTATACATATATATCGGAAGGTACTAGCTCCAACTCGGTTTTACAGTGAAAACTGCAGGAACTTCAAACTAGCATTAGGAAACAGACTGAGAAACGAGAGTAAAAGTTTCTCCTGCAACCCGTTCCCTTTGTGCTAGATGAACGAACGTCTCTCCACATGCTCAGTTTTGAGAGATAAGTGTGTGTGAAAGCCGTCCTTCAACTAGCTTGTTGGGAACACAAAGTTTCTTTTCATTTGCAAACTCCACTCCATAAATATATATGGGAAGGTACTAGCTCCAACTCGGTTTTACAGTGAAAACTGCAGGAATTTCAATCTAGCATTAGGAAACAGACTGAGAAACGAGAGTAAAAGTTTCTCCTGCAACCCGTTCCCTTTGTGCAAGATGAACGAACGTCTCTCCACATGCTCAGTTTTGAGAGATAAGTGTGTGTGAAAGCCACCCTTCAACTAGCTTGTTGGGAACACAGTTTCTTTTCAGTTGAAACTCCACTCCATACATATATATGGGAAGGTACTAGCTCCAACTCGGTTTTACAGTGAAAACTGCAGGAACTTCAAACTGGCACTAGGAAACAGACAGAGAAACCAGAGTAAAAGTTTCTCCTGCAACACGTTCCCTTTGTGCTAGATGAACGAACGTCTCTCCACATGCTAAGTTTTGAGAGATAAGTGTGTGTGAAAGCCGTCCTTCAAATAGCTTGTTGGGAACACAAAGTTACTTTTCAGTTGCAAACTCCACTCCTTACATATATATGGGAAGGTACTAGCTCCAACTCGGTTTTACAGTGAAAACTGCAGGAACTTCAAACTAGCATTAGGAAACAGACTGAGAAACGAGAGTAAAAGTTTCCTCTGCAACCCGTTCCCTTTGTGCTAGATGAACGAACGTCTCTCCACATGCTCAGTTTTGAGAGATAAGTGTGTGTGAAAGCCGCCCTTCAACTAGCTTGTTGGGAACACAGTTTCTTTTCAGTTGCAAATTCCACTCCATACATATATATGGGAAGGTACTAGCTCCAACTCGGTTTTACAGTGAAAACTGCAGGAACTTCAAACCGGCACTAGGAAACAGACTGAGAAACCAGAGTAAATGTTTCTCCTGCAACCCGTTCCCTTTGTGCTAGATGAACGAACGTCTACCCACATGCTCATTTGTGAGAGATAAGTGTGTGTGAAAGCCGTCCTTCAACTAGCTTGTTGAGAACACAAAGTTTCTTTTCAGTTGCAAACTCCACTCCATAAATATATATGGGAAGGTACTAGCTCCAACTCGGTTTTACAGTGAAAACTGCAGGAATTTCAAACTAGCATTAGGAAACAGACTGAGAAACGAGAGTAAAAGTTTCTCCTGCAACCCGTTCCCTTTGTGCTAGATGAACGAACGTCTCTCCACATGCTCAGTTTTGGGAGATAAGTGTGTGTGAATGCCACCCTTCAACTAGCTTGTTGGGAACACAGTTTCTTTTCAGTTGAAACTCCACTCCATACATATATATGGGAAGGTACTAGCTCCAACTCGGTTTTACAGTGAAAATTGCAGGAACTTCAAACTGGCACTAGGAAACAGACAGAGAAACCAGAGTAAAAGTTTCTCCTGCAACACGTTCCCTTTGTGCTAGATGAACGAACGTCTCTCCACATGCTCAGTTTTGAGAGATAAGTGTGTGTGAAAGCCGTCCTTCAACTAGCTTGTTGGGAACACAAAGTTTCTTTTCAGTTGAAACCTCCACTCCATACATATATATGGGAAGGTACTAGCTCCAACTCGGTTTTACAGTGAAAACTGCAGGAACTTCAAACTAGCATTAGGAAACAGACTGAGAAACGAGAGTAAAAGTTTCCTCTGCAACCCGTTCCCTTTGTGCTAGATGAACGAACGTCTCTCCACATGCTCAGTTTTGAGAGATTAGTGTGTGTGAAAGCCGTCCTTCAACTAGCTTGTTGGGAACACAAATTTCTTTTCAGTTGCAAAGTCCACTCCATAGATATATATGGGAAGGTACTAGCTCCAACTCGGTTTTACAGTGAAAACTGCAGGAACTTCAAACTAGCATTAGGAAACAGACTGAGAAACGAGAGTAAAACTTTCTCCTGCAAACCGTTCCCTTTGTGCTAGATGAACGAACGTCTCTCCACATGCTCAGTTTTGAGAGATAAGTGTGTGTGAAAGCCGTCCTTCAACTAGCTTGTTGGGAACACAAAGTTTCTTTTCAGTTGCAAACTCCACTCCATACATATATATGGGAAGGTACTACCTCCAACTCGGTTTTACAGTCAAAACTGCAGGAACTTCAAACTAGCATTAGGAAACAGACTGAGAAATGAGAGTAAAAGTTTCTCCTGCAACCCGTTCCCTTTGTGCTAGATGAACGAACGTCTCTCCACATGCTAATTTCTGAGAGATAAGTGTGTGTGAAAGCCGTCCTTCAACTAGCTTGTTGGGAACACAAAGTTTCTTTTCAGTTGCAAACTCCACTCCATACATATATATGGGAAGGTACTAGAACCAACTCGGTTTTACCGTGAAACTGCAGGAACTTCAAACCAGCACTTGGAAACATACTGAGAAACGAGAGTAAAAGTTTCTCCTGCAACCCGTTCCCTTTGTGCTAGATGAACGAAGGTCTCTCCACATGCTCAGTTGTGAGAGAGAAGTGTGTGTTAAAGCCGTAATTCAACTAGCTTGTTGGGAACACAAAGTTACTTTTCAGTTGCAAACTCCACTCCATACATATATATGGGAAGGTACTAGCTCCAACTCAGTTTTACAGTGAAAACTGCAGGAACTTCAAACTAGCATTAGGAAACAGACTGAGAAACGAGAGTAAAAGTTTCTCCTGCAACCCGTTCCCTTTGTGCTAGATGAACGAACGTCTCTCCACATGCTCAGGTCTGAGAGATAAGTGTGTGTGAAAGCCGTCCTTCAACTAGCTTGCTGGAACACAAAGTTTCTTTTCAGTTGCAAACTCCACTCCATACATATATATGGGAAGGTACTAGCTCCAACTCGGTTTTACAGTGAAAACTGCAGGAACTTCAAACTAGCATTAGGAAACAGACTGAGAGACCAGAGTAAAAGTATCTCCTGCAACCCGTTCCCTTTCTGCTAGATGAACGATCGTCTCTCCACATGCTCAGTTTTGAGAGATAAGTGTGTGTGAAAGCCGTCCTTCAACTAGCTTGTTGGGAACACAAAGTTTCTTTTCAGTTGCAAACTCCACTCCATACATATATATGGGAAGGTACTAGCCCCAACTCGGTTTTACAGTGAAAACTGCAGGAACTTTCAACCGGCATTAGGAAACAGACTGAGAAACCAGAGTAAAAGTTTCTCCTGCAACCCGTTCCCTTTTTGCTACATGAACGAACGTCTCTCCACATGCTCAGTTTTGAGAGATAAGTGTGTGTGAAAGCCGTCCTTCAACTAGCTTGTTGGGAACACAAAGTTTCTTTTCAGTTGCAAACTCCACTCCATACATATATATGGGAAGGTACAAGCTCCAACTCGGTTTTACAGTGAAACTGCAGGAAATTCAAACCGGCACTAGGAAACAGACTGAGAAACGAGAGTAAAAGTTTCTCCTGCAACCCGTTCCCTTTGTGCTAGATGAACGAACGTCTCTCCACATGCTCAGTTGTGAGAGATTAGTGTGTGTGAAAGCCGTAATTCAACTACCTTGTTGGGAACACAAAGTTTCTTTTCAGTTGCAAACTCCACTCCATACATATATATGGGAAGGTACTAGCTCCAACTCGGTTTTACAGTGAAAACTGCAGGAACTTCAAACTAGCATTAGGAAACAGACTGAGAAACGAGAGTAAAAGTTTCTCCTGCAACCCGTTCCCTTTGTGCTAGATAAACGAACGTCTCTCCACATGCTCAGTTTTGAGAGATAAGTGTGTGTGAAAGCCGTCCTTCAACTAGCTTGTTGGGAACACAAAGTTTCTTTTCAGTTGCAAACACCAATCCATACATATATATGGGAAGGTACTAACTCCAACTCGGTTTTACAGTGAAAACTGCAGGAACTTCAAACTAGCATTAGGAAACAGACTGAGAAACGAGAGTAAATGTTTCTCCTGCAACCCGTTCCCTTTGTGCTAGATGAACGAACGTCTCTCCACATGCTCAGTTTTGAGAGATAAGTGTGTGTGAAAGCCGTCCTTCAACTAGCTTGTTGGGAACACAAAGTTTCTTTTCAGTTGCAAACCCCACTCCATACATATATATGGGAAGGTACTAGCTCCAACTCGGTTTTACAGTGAAAACTGCAGGAACTTCAAACCGGCACTAGGAAACAGACTGAGAAACCAGAGTAAAAGTTTCTCCTGCAACCCGTTCCATTTGTGCTAGATGAACGATCGTCTATCCACATGCTCAGTTTTGAGAGATAAGTTTGTTTGAAAGCCGTCCTTCAACTAGCTTGTTGGGAACACAAAGTTTCTTTTCAGTTGCAAACTCCACTCCATACATATATATGGGAAGGTACTAGCTCCAACTCGGTTTTATAGTGAAAACTGCAGGAACTTTCAACCGGCACTAGGAAACAGACTGAGAAACCAGAGTAAAAGTTTCTCCTGCAACCCGTTCCCTTTGTGCTACATGAACGAACGTCTCTCCACATGCTCAGTTTTGAGAGATAAGTGTGTGTGAAAGCCGTCCTTCAACTAGCTTGTTGGGAACACAAAGTTTCTTTACAGTTGCAAACTCCACTCCATACATATATATGGGAAGGTACAAGTTCCAACTCGGTTTTACAGTGAAACTGCAGGAACTTCAAACCGGCACTATGAAACAGACTGAGAAACGAGAGTAAAAGTTTCTCCTGCAACCCGTTCCCTTTGTGCTAGATGAACGAACGTCTCTCCACATGCTCAGTTGTGAGAGATTAGTGTGTGTGAAAGCCGTAATTCAACTACCTTGTTGGGAACACAAAGATTCTTTTCAGATGCAAACTCCACTCTATACATATATATGGGAAGGTACTAGCTCCAACTCGGTTTTACAGTGAAAACTGCAGGAACTTCAAACTAGCATTAGGAAACAGACTGAGAAACGAGAGTAAAGTTTCTCCTGCAACCCGTTCCCTTTGTGCTAGATGAACGAACGTCTCTCCACATGCTCAGTTTTGAGAGATAAGTGTGTGTGAAAGCCGTCCTTCAACTAGCTTGTTGGGAACACAAAGTTTCTTTTCATTTGCAAACTCCACTCCATAAATATATATGGGAAGGTACTAGCTCCAACTCGGTTTTACAGTGAAAACTGCAGGAATTTCAATCTAGCATTAGGAAACAGACTGAGAAACGAGAGTAAAAGTTTCTCCTGCAACCCGTTCCCTTTGTGCTAGATGAACGAACGTCTCTCCACATGCTCAGTTTTGAGAGATAAGTGTGTGTGAAAGCCACCCTTCAACTAGCTTGTTGGGAACACAGTTTCTTTTCAGTTGAAACTCCACTCCATACATATATATGGGAAGGTACTAGCTCCAACTCGGTTTTACAGTGAAAACTGCAGGAACTTCAAACTGGCACTAGGAAACAGACAGAGAAACCAGAGTAAAAGTTTCTCCTGCAACACGTTCCCTTTGTGCTAGATGAACGAACGTCTCTCCACATGCTAAGTTTTGAGAGATAAGTGTGTGTGAAAGCCGTCCTTCAAATAGCTTGTTGGGAACACAAAGTTACTTTTCAGTTGCAAACTCCACTCCTTACATATATATGGGAAGGTACTAGCTCCAACTCGGTTTTACAGTGAAAACTGCAGGAACTTCAAACTAGCATTAGGAAACAGACTGAGAAACGAGAGTAAAAGTTTCCTCTGCAACCCGTTCCCTTTGTGCTAGATGAACGAACGTCTCTCCACATGCTCAGTTTTGAGAGATAAGTGTGTGTGAAAGCCGCCCTTCAACTAGCTTGTTGGGAACACAGTTTCTTTTCAGTTGCAAATTCCACTCCATACATATATATGGGAAGGTACTAGCTCCAACTCGGTTTTACAGTGAAAACTGCAGGAACTTCAAACCGGCACTAGGAAACAGACTGAGAAACCAGAGTAAAAGTTTCTCCTGCAACCCGTTCCCTTTGTGCTAGATGAACGAACGTCTACCCACATGCTCATTTGTGAGAGATAAGTGTGTGTGAAAGCCGTCCTTCAACTAGCTTGTTGAGAACACAAAGTTTCTTTTCAGTTGCAAACTCCACTCCATAAATATATTTGGGAAGGTACTAGCTCCAACTCGGTTTTACAGTGAAAACTGCAGGAATTTCAAACTAGCATTAGGAAACAGACTGAGAAACGAGAGTAAAAGTTTCTCCTGCAACCCGTTCCCTTTGTGCTAGATGAACGAACGTCTCTCCACATGCTCAGTTTTGGGAGATAAGTGTGTGTGAATGCCACCCTTCAACTAGCTTGTTGGGAACACAGTTTCTTTTCAGTTGAAACTCCACTCCATACATATATATGGGAAGGTACTAGCTCCAACTCGGTTTTACAGTGAAAATTGCAGGAACTTCAAACTGGCACTAGGAAACAGACAGAGAAACCAGAGTAAAAGTTTCTCCTGCAACACGTTCCCTTTGTGCTAGATGAACGAACGTCTCTCCACATGCTCAGTTTTGAGAGATAAGTGTGTGTGAAAGCCGTCCTTCAACTAGCTTGTTGGGAACACAAAGTTTCTTTTCAGTTGAAAACTCCACTCCATACATATATATGGGAAGGTACTAGCTCCAACTCGGTTTTACAGTGAAAACTGCAGGAACTTCAAACTAGCATTAGGAAACAGACTGAGAAACGAGAGTAAAAGTTTCCTCTGCAACCCGTTCCCTTTGTGCTAGATGAACGAACGTCTCTCCACATGCTCAGTTTTGAGAGATTAGTGTGTGTGAAAGCCGTCCTTCAACTAGCTTGTTGGGAACACAAATTTCTTTTCAGTTGCAAACTCCACTCCATAGATATATATGGGAAGGTACTAGCTCCAACTCGGTTTTACAGTGAAAACTGCAGGAACTTCAAACTAGCATTAGGAAACAGACTGAGAAACGAGAGTAAAACTTTCTCCTGCAAACCGTTCCCTTTGTGCTAGATGAACGAACGTCTCTCCACATGCTCAGTTTTGAGAGATAAGTGTGTGTGAAAGCCGTCCTTCAACTAGCTTGTTGGGAACACAAAGTTTCTTTTCAGTTGCAAACTCCACTCCATACATATATATGGGAAGGTACTACCTCCAACTCGGTTTTACAGTCAAAACTGCAGGAACTTCAAACTAGCATTAGGAAACAGACTGAGAAATGAGAGTAAAAGTTTCTCCTGCAACCCGTTCCCTTTGTGCTAGATGAACGAACGTCTCTCCACATGCTAATTTCTGAGAGATAAGTGTGTGTGAAAGCCGTCCTTCAACTAGCTTGTTGGGAACACAAAGTTTCTTTTCAGTTGCAAACTCCACTCCATACATATATATGGGAAGGTACTAGAACCAACTCGGTTTTACCGTGAAACTGCAGGAACTTCAAACCAGCACTTGGAAACATACTGAGAAACGAGAGTAAAAGTTTCTCCTGCAACCCGTTCCCTTTGTGCTAGATGAACGAAGGTCTCTCCACATGCTCAGTTGTGAGAGAGAAGTGTGTGTTAAAGCCGTAATTCAACTAGCTTGTTGGGAACACAAAGTTACTTTTCAGTTGCAAACTCCACTCCATACATATATATGGGAAGGTACTAGCTCCAACTCAGTTTTACAGTGAAAACTGCAGGAACTTCAAACTAGCATTAGGAAACAGACTGAGAAACGAGAGTAAAAGTTTCTCCTGCAACCCGTTCCCTTTGTGCTAGATGAACGAACGTCTCTCCACATGCTCAGGTCTGAGAGATAAGTGTGTGTGAAAGCCGTCCTTCAACTAGCTTGCTGGAACACAAAGTTTCTTTTCAGTTGCAAACTCCACTCCATACATATATATGGGAAGGTACTAGCTCCAACTCGGTTTTACAGTGAAAACTGCAGGAACTTCAAACTAGCATTAGGAAACAGACTGAGAGACCAGAGTAAAAGTATCTCCTGCAACCCGTTCCCTTTCTGCTAGATGAACGATCGTCTCTCCACATGCTCAGTTTTGAGAGATAAGTGTGTGTGAAAGCCGTCCTTCAACTAGCTTGTTGGGAACACAAAGTTTCTTTTCAGTTGCAAACTCCACTCCATACATATATATGGGAAGGTACTAGCCCCAACTCGGTTTTACAGTGAAAACTGCAGGAACTTTCAACCGGCATTAGGAAACAGACTGAGAAACCAGAGTAAAAGTTTCTCCTGCAACCCGTTCCCTTTTTGCTACATAAACGAACGTCTCTCCACATGCTCAGTTTTGAGAGATAAGTGTGTGTGAAAGCCGTCCTTCAACTAGCTTGTTGGGAACACAAAGTTTCTTTTCAGTTGCAAACTCCACTCCATACATATATATGGGAAGGTACAAGCTCCAACTCGGTTTTACAGTGAAACTGCAGGAACTTCAAACCGGCACTAGGAATCAGACTGAGAAACGAGAGTAAAAGTTTCTCCTGCAACCCGTTCCCTTTGTGCTAGATGAACGAACGTCTCTCCACATGCTCAGTTGTGAGAGATTAGTGTGTGTGAAAGCCGTAATTCAACTACCTTGTTGGGAACACAAAGATTCTTTTCAGATGCAAACTCCACTCCATACATATATATGGGAAGGTACTAGCTCCAACTCGGTTTTACAGTGAAAACTGCAGGAACTTCAAACTAGCATTAGGAAACAGACTGAGAAACGAGAGTAAAAGGTTCCTCTGCAACCCGTTCCCTTTGTGGTAGATGAACGAACGTCTCTCCACATGCTCAGTTTTGAGAAATAAGTGTGTGTGAAAGCCGTCCTTCAACTAGCTTGTTGGGAACACAAAGTTTCTTTTCAGTTGCAAACTCCACTCCATACATATATATGAGAAGGTACTAGCTCCAACTCGGTTTTACAGTGAAAACTGCAGGAACTTCAGACTAGCATTAGGAAACAGACTGAGAAACGAGAGTAAAAGTTTCTCCTGCAACCCGTTCCCTTTGTGCTAGATGAACGAACGTCTCTCCACATGCTCAGGTCTGAGAGATAAGTGTGTGTGAAAGCCGTCCTTCAACTAGCTTGTTGGGAACACAAAGTTTCTTTTCAGTTGCAAACTCCAATCCATACATATATATGGGAAGGTACTAGCTCCAACTCGGTTTTACAGTGAAAACTGCAGGAACTTCAAACTAGCATTAGGAAACAGACTGAGAAACCAGAGTAAAAGTTTCTCCTGCAACCCGTTCCCTTTGTGCTAGATGAACGAACGTCTCTCCACATGCTCAGTTTTGAGAGATAAGTGTGTGTGAAAGCCGTCCTTCAAATAGCTTGTTGGGAACACAAAGTTTCTTTTCAGTTGCAAACTCCACTCCATACATATATATGGGAAGGTACTAGCTCCAACTCGGTTTTACAGTGAAAACTGCAGGAACTTTCAACCGGCACTAGGAAACAGACTGAGAAACCAGAGTAAAAGTTTCTCCTGCAACCCGTTCCCTTTGTGCTAGATGAACGAACGTCTCTCCACATGCTCAGTTTTGAGAGATAAGTGTGTGTGAAAGCCGTCCTTCAACTAGCTTGTTGGGAACACAAAGTTTCTTTTCAGTTGCAAACTCCACTCCATACATATATATGGGAAGGTACTAGCTCCAACTCGGTTTTACAGTGAAAACTGCAGGAACTTCAAACTAGCATTAGGAAACAGACTGAGAAACGTGAGTAAATGTTTCTCCTACAACCCGTTCCCTTTGTGCTAGATGAACGAACGTCTCTCCACATGCTCAGTTTTGAGAGATAAGTGTGTGTGAAAGCCGTCCTTCAACAAGCTTGTTGGGAACACAAAGTTTCTTTTCAGTTGCAAACTCCACTCCATACATATATATGGGAAGGTACTAGCTCCAACTCGGTTTTACAGTGAAAACTGCAGGAACTTCAAACTAGCATTAGGAAACAGACTGAGAAACGAGAGTAAAAGTTTCTCCTGCAACCCGTTCCCTTTGTGCTAGATAAACGAACGTCTCTCCACATGCTCAGTTTTGAGAAATAAGTGTGTGTGAAAGCCGTCCTTCAACTAGCTTGTTGGGAACACAAAGTTTCTTTTCAGTTGCAAACACCAATCCATACATATATATGGGAAGGTACTAGCTCCAACTCGGTTTTACAGTGAAAACTGCAGGAACTTCAAACTAGCATTAGGAAACAGACTGAGAAACGAGAGTAAAAGTTTCTCCTGCAACCCGTTCCCTTTGTGCTAGATGAACGAACGTCTCTCCACATGCTCAGTTTTGAGAGATAAGTGTGTGTGAAAGCCGTCCTTCAACTAGCTTGTTGGGAACACATAGTTTCTTTTCAGTTGCAAACCCCACTCCATACATATATATGGGAAGGTACTAGCTCCAACTCGGTTTTACAGTGAAAACTGCAGGAACTTCAAACCGGCACTAGGAAACAGACTGAGAAACCAGAGTAAAAGTTTCTCCTGCAACCCGTTCCCTTTGTGCTAGATGAACGATCGTCTATCCACATGCTCAGTTTTGAGAGATAAGTTTGTTGGAAAGCCGTCCTTCAACTAGCTTGTTGGGAACACAGAGTTTCTTTTCAGTTGCAAACTCCACTCCATACATATATATGGGAAGGTACTAGCTCCAACTCGGTTTTATAGTGAAAACTGCAGGAACGTTCAACCGGCACTAGGAAACAGACTGAGAAACCAGAGTAAAAGTTTCTCCTGCAACCCGTTCCCTTTGTGCTACATGAACGAACGTCTCTCCACATGCTCAGTTTTGAGAGATAAGTGTGTGTGAAAGCCGTCCTTCAACTAGCTTGTTGGGAACACAAAGTTTCTTTTCAGTTGCAAACTCCACTCCATACATATATATGGGAAGGTACAAGCTCCAACTCGGTTTTACAGTGAAACTGCAGGAACTTCAAACCGGCACTAGGAAACAGACTGAGAAACGAGAGTAAAAGTTTCTCCTGCAACCCGTTCCCTTTGTGCTAGATGAACGAACGTCTCTCCACATGCTCAGTTGTGAGAGATTAGTGTGTGTGAAAGCCGTAATTCAACTACCTTGTTGGGAACACAAAGATTCTTTTCAGATGCAAACTCCACTCCATACATATATATGGGAAGGTACTAGCTCCAACTCGGTTTTACAGTGAAAACTGCAGGAACTTCAAACTAGCATTAGGAAACAGACTGAGAAACGAGAGTAAAAGGTTCCTCTGCAAACCGTTCCCTTTGTGGTAGATGAACGAACGTCTCTCCACATGCTCAGTTTTGAGAAATAAGTGTGTGTGAAAGCCGTCCTTCAACTAGCTTGTTGGGAACACAAAGTTTCTTTTCAGTTGCAAACTCCACTCCATACATATATATGAGAAGGTACTAGCTCCAACTCGGTTTTACAGTGAAAACTGCAGGAACTTCAGACTAGCATTAGGAAACAGACTGAGAAACGAGAGTAAAAGTTTCTCCTGCAACCCGTTCCCTTTGTGCTAGATGAACGAACGTCTCTCCACATGCTCAGGTCTGAGAGATAAGTGTGTGTGAAAGCCGTCCTTCAACTAGCTTGTTGGGAACACAAAGTTTCTTTTCAGTTGCAAACTCCAATCCATACATATATATGGGAAGGTACTAGCTCCAACTCGGTTTTACAGTGAAAACTGCAGGAACTTCAAACTAGCATTAGGAAACAGACTGAGAAACCAGAGTAAAAGTTTCTCCTGCAACCCGTTCCCTTTGTGCTAGATGAACGAACGTCTCTCCACATGCTCAGTTTTGAGAGATAAGTGTGTGTGAAAGCCGTCCTTCAAATAGCTTGTTGGGAACACAAAGTTTCTTTTCAGTTGCAAACTCCACTCCATACATATATATGGGAAGGTACTAGCTCCAACTCGGTTTTACAGTGAAAACTGCAGGAACTTTCAACCGGCACTAGGAAACAGACTGAGAAACCAGAGTAAAAGTTTCTCCTGCAACCCGTTCCCTTTGTGCTAGATGAACGAACGTCTCTCCACATGCTCAGTTTTGAGAGATAAGTGTGTGTGAAAGCCGTCCTTCAACTAGCTTGTTGGGAACACAAAGTTTCTTTTCAGTTGCAAACTCCACTCCATACATATATATGGGAAGGTACTAGCTCCAACTCGGTTTTACAGTGAAAACTGCAGGAACTTCAAACTAGCATTAGGAAACAGACTGAGAAACGTGAGTAAATGTTTCTCCTACAACCCGTTCCCTTTGTGCTAGATGAACGAACGTCTCTCCACATGCTCAGTTTTGAGAGATAAGTGTGTGTGAAAGCCGTCCTTCAACAAGCTTGTTGGGAACACAAAGTTTCTTTTCAGTTGCAAACTCCACTCCATACATATATATGGGAAGGTACTAGCTCCAACTCGGTTTTACAGTGAAAACTGCAGGAACTTCAAACTAGCATTAGGAAACAGACTGAGAAACGAGAGTAAAAGTTTCTCCTGCAACCCGTTCCCTTTGTGCTAGATAAACGAACGTCTCTCCACATGCTCAGTTTTGAGAAATAAGTGTGTGTGAAAGCCGTCCTTCAACTAGCTTGTTGGGAACACAAAGTTTCTTTTCAGTTGCAAACACCAATCCATACATATATATGGGAAGGTACTAGCTCCAACTCGGTTTTACAGTGAAAACTGCAGGAACTTCAAACTAGCATTAGGAAACAGACTGAGAAACGAGAGTAAAAGTTTCTCCTGCAACCCGTTCCCTTTGTGCTAGATGAACGAACGTCTCTCCACATGCTCAGTTTTGAGAGATAAGTGTGTGTGAAAGCCGTCCTTCAACTAGCTTGTTGGGAACACATAGTTTCTTTTCAGTTGCAAACCCCACTCCATACATATATATGGGAAGGTACTAGCTCCAACTCGGTTTTACAGTGAAAACTGCAGGAACTTCAAACCGGCACTAGGAAACAGACTGAGAAACCAGAGTAAAAGTTTCTCCTGCAACCCGTTCCCTTTGTGCTAGATGAACGATCGTCTATCCACATGCTCAGTTTTGAGAGATAAGTTTGTTGGAAAGCCGTCCTTCAACTAGCTTGTTGGGAACACAGAGTTTCTTTTCAGTTGCAAACTCCACTCCATACATATATATGGGAAGGTACTAGCTCCAACTCGGTTTTATAGTGAAAACTGCAGGAACGTTCAACCGGCACTAGGAAACAGACTGAGAAACCAGAGTAAAAGTTTCTCCTGCAACCCGTTCCCTTTGTGCTACATGAACGAACGTCTCTCCACATGCTCAGTTTTGAGAGATAAGTGTGTGTGAAAGCCGTCCTTCAACTAGCTTGTTGGGAACACAAAGTTTCTTTTCAGTTGCAAACTCCACTCCATACATATATATGGGAAGGTACAAGTTCCAACTCGGTTTTACAGTGAAACTGCAGGAACTTCAAACCGGCACTATGAAACAGACTGAGAAACGAGAGTAAAAGTTTCTCCTGCAACCCGTTCCCTTTGTGCTAGATGAACGAACGTCTCTCCACATGCTCAGTTGTGATAGATTAGTGTGTGTGAAAGCTGTAATTCAACTACCTTGTTGGGAACACAAAGATTCTTTTCAGATGCAAACTCCACTCTATACATATATATGGGAAGGTACTAGCTCCAACTCGGTTTTACAGTGAAAACTGCAGGAACTTCAAACTAGCATTAGGAAACAGACTGAGAAACGAGAGTAAAAGGTTCCTCTGCAACCCGTTCCCTTTGTGGTAGATGAACGAACGTCTCTCCACATGCTCAGTTTTGAGAAATAAGTGTGTGTGAAAGCCGTACTTCAACTAGCTTGTTGGGAACACAAAGTTTCTTTTCAGTTGCAAACTCCACTCCATACATATATATGAGAAGGTACTAGCTCCAACTCGGTTTTACAGTGAAAACTGCAGGAACTTCAGACTAGCATTAGGAAACAGACTGAGAAACGAGAGTTAAAGTTTCTCCTGCAACCCGTTCCCTTTGTGCTAGATGAACGAACGTCTCTCCACATGCTCAGGTCTGAGAGATAAGTGTGTGTGAAAGCCGTCCTTCAACTAGCTTGTTGGGAACACAAAGTTTCTTTTCAGTTGCAAAACCCACTCCATACATATATATGGGAAGGTACTAGCTCCAACTCGGTTTTACAGTGAAAACTGCAGGAACTTCAAACCGGCACTAGGAAACAGACTGAGAAACCAGAGTAAAAGTTTCTCCTGCAACCCGTTCCCTTTGTGCTAGATGAACGATCGTCTATCCACATGCTCAGTTTTGAGAGATAAGTTTGTTTGAAAGCCGTCCTTCAACTAGCTTGTTGGGAACACAAAGTTTCTTTTCAGTTGCAAACTCCACTCCATACATATATATGGGAAGGTACTAGCTCCAACTCGGTTTTACAGTGAAAACTGCAGGAACTTTCAACCGGCACTAGGAAACAGACTGAGAAACCAGAGTAAAAGTTTCTCCTGCAACCCGTTCCCTTTGTGCTAGATGAACGATCGTCTATCCACATGCTCAGTTTTGAGAGATAAGTTTGTTTGAAAGCCGTCCTTCAACTAGCTTGTTGGGAACACAAAGTTTCTTTTCAGTTGCAAACTCCACTCCATACATATATATGGGAAGGTACTAGCTCCAACTCGGTTTTATAGTGAAAACTGCAGGAACTTTCAACCGGCACTAGGAAACAGACTGAGAAACCAGAGTAAAAGTTTCTCCTGCAACCCGTTCCCTTTGTGCTACATGAACGAACGTCTCTCCACATGCTCAGTTTTGAGAGATAAGTGTGTGTGAAAGCCGTCCTTCAACTAGCTTGTTGGGAACACAAAGTTTCTTTTCAGTTGCAAACTCCACTCCATACATATATATGGGAAGGTACAAGTTCCAACTCGGTTTTACAGTGAAACTGCAGGAACTTCAAACCGGCACTATGAAACAGACTGAGAAACGAGAGTAAAAGTTTCTCCTGCAACCCGTTCCCTTTGTGCTAGATGAACGAACGTCTCTCCACATGCTCAGTTGTGAGAGATTAGTGTGTGTGAAAGCTGTAATTCAACTACCTTGTTGGGAACACAAAGATTCTTTTCAGATGCAAACTCCACTCTATACATATATATGGGAAGGTACTAGCTCCAACTCGGTTTTACAGTGAAAACTGCAGGAACTTCAAACTAGCATTAGGAAACAGACTGAGAAACGAGAGTAAAAGGTTCCTCTGCAACCCGTTCCCTTTGTGGTAGATGAACGAACGTCTCTCCACATGCTCAGTTTTGAGAAATAAGTGTGTGTGAAAGCCGTCCTTCAACTAGCTTGTTGGGAACACAAAGTTTCTTTTCAGTTGCAAACTCCACTCCATACATATATATGAGAAGGTACTAGCTCCAACTCGGTTTTACAGTGAAAACTGCAGGAACTTCAGACTAGCATTAGGAAACAGACTGAGAAACGAGAGTAAAAGTTTCTCCTGCAACCCGTTCCCTTTGTGCTAGATGAACGAACGTCTCTCCACATGCTCAGGTCTGAGAGATAAGTGTGTGTGAAAGCCGTCCTTCAACTAGCTTGTTGGGAACACAAAGTTTCTTTTCAGTTGCAAACTCCAATCCATACATATATATGGGAAGGTACTAGCTCCAACTCGGTTTTACAGTGAAAACTGCAGGAACTTCAAACTAGCATTAGGAAACAGACTGAGAAACCAGAGTAAAAGTTTCTCCTGCAACCCGTTCCCTTTGTGCTAGATGAACGAACGTCTCTCCACATGCTCAGTTTTGAGAGATAAGTGTGTGTGAAAGCCGTCCTTCAAATAGCTTGTTGGGAACACAAAGTTTCTTTTCAGTTGCAAACTCCACTCCATACATATATATGGGAAGGTACTAGCTCCAACTCGGTTTTACAGTGAAAACTGCAGGAACTTTCAACCGGCACTAGGAAACAGACTGAGAAACCAGAGTAAAAGTTTCTCCTGCAACCCGTTCCCTTTGTGCTAGATGAACGAACGTCTCTCCACATGCTCAGTTTTGAGAGATAAGTGTGTGTGAAAGCCGTCCTTCAACTAGCTTGTTGGGAACACAAAGTTTCTTTTCAGTTGCAAACTCCACTCCATACATATATATGGGAAGGTACTAGCTCCAACTCGGTTTTATAGTGAAAACTGCAGGAACTTCAAACTAGCATTAGGAAACAGACTGAGAAACGTGAGTAAATGTTTCTCCTACAACCCGTTCCCTTTGTGCTAGATGAACGAACGTCTCTCCACATGCTCAGTTTTGAGAGATAAGTGTGTGTGAAAGCCGTCCTTCAACAAGCTTGTTGGGAACACAAAGTTTCTTTTCAGTTGCAAACTCCACTCCATACATATATATGGGAAGGTACTAGCTCCAACTCGGTTTTACAGTGAAAACTGCAGGAACTTCAAACTAGCGTTAGGAAACAGACTGAGAAACGAGAGTAAAAGTTTCTCCTGCAACCCGTTCCCTTTGTGCTAGATAAACGAACGTCTCTCCACATGCTCAGTTTTGAGAGATAAGTGTGTGTGAAAGCCGTCCTTCAACTAGCTTGTTGGGAACACAAAGTTTCTTTTCAGTTGCAAACACCAATCCATACATATATATGGGAAGGTACTACCTCAAACTCGGTTTTACAGTGAAAACTGCAGGAACTTCAAACTAGCATTAGGAAACAGACTGAGAAACGAGAGTAAAAGTTTCTCCTGCAACCCGTTCCCTTTGTGCTAGATGAACGAACGTCTCTCCACATGCTCAGTTTTGAGAGATAAGTGTGTGTGAAAGCCGTCCTTCAACTAGCTTGTTGGGAACACAAAGTTTCTTTTCAGTTGCAAACCCCACTCCATACATATATATGGGAAGGTACTAGCTCCAACTCGGTTTTACAGTGAAAACTGCAGGAACTTCAAACCGGCACTAGGAAACAGACTGAGAAACCAGAGTAAAAGTTTCTCCTGCAACCCGTTCCCTTTGTGCTAGATGAACGATCGTCTATCCACATGCTCAGTTTTGAGAGATAAGTTTGTTTGAAAGCCGTCCTTCAACTAGCTTGTTGGGAACACAAAGTTTCTTTTCAGTTGCAAACTCCACTCCATACATATATATGGGAAGGTACTAGCTCCAACTCGGTTTTATAGTGAAAACTGCAGGAACTTTAAACCGGAACTAGGAAACAGACTGAGAAACCAGAGTAAAATTTTATCCTGCAACCCGTTCCCTTTGTGCTAGATGAACGAACGTCTCTCCACATGCTCAGTTTTGAGAGATAAGTGTGTGTGAAAGCCGTCCTTCAACTAGCTTGTGGGGAACACAAAGTTTCTTTTCAGTTGCAAACTCCACTCCATACATATATATGGGAAGGTACTAGCTCCAACTCGGTTTTACAGTGAAAACTGCAGGAACTTCAAACTAGCATTAGGAAACAGACTGAGAAACGAGAGTAAAAGTTTCTCCTGCAACCCGTTCCCTTTGTGCTAGATGAACGAACGCCTCTCCACATGCTCAGTTCTGAGAGATAAGTGTGTGTGAAAGCCGTCCTTCAACTAGCTTGTTGGGAACACAAAGTTTCTTTTCAGTTGCAAACTCCACTCCATACATATATATGGGAAGGTACTAGCTCCAACTCGGTTTTACAGTGAAAACTGCAGGAACTTCAAACTAGCATTAGGAAACAGACTGAGAAACGAGAGTAAAAGGTTCCTCTGCAACCCGTTCCCTTTGTGGTAGATGAACGAACGTCTCTCCACATGCTCAGTTTTGAGAAATAAGTGTGTGTGAAAGCCGTCCTTCAACTAGCTTGTTGGGAACACAAAGTTTCTTTTCAGTTGCAAACTCCACTCCATACATATATATGAGAAGGTACTAGCTCCAACTCGGTTTTACAGTGAAAACTGCAGGAACTTCAGACTAGCAATAGGAAACAGACTGAGAAACGAGAGTAAAAGTTTCTCCTGCAACCCGTTCCCTTTGTGCTAGATGAACGAACGTCTCTCCACATGCTCAGGTCTGAGAGATAAGTGTGTGTGAAAGCCGTCCTTCAACTAGCTTGTTGGGAACAAAAAGTTTCTTTTCTGTTGCAAACTCCAATCCATACATATATATGGGAAGGTACTAGCTCCAACTCGGTTTTACAGTGAAAACTGCAGGAACTTCAAACTAGCATTAGGAAACAGACTGAGAAACGTGAGTAAATGTTTCTCCTACAACCCGTTCCCTTTGTGCTAGATGAACGAACGTCTCTCCACATGCTCATTTTTGAGAGATAAGTGTGTGTGAAAGCCGTCCTTCAACAAGCTTGTTGGGAACACAAAGTTTCTTTTCAGTTGCAAACTCCACTCCATACATATATATGGGAAGGTACTAGCTCCAACTCGGTTTTACAGTGAAAACTGCAGGAACTTCAAACTAGCATTAGGAAACAGACTGAGAAACGAGAGTAAAAGTTTCTCCTGCAACCCGTTCCCTTTGTGCTACATGAACGAACGTCTCTCCACATGCTCAGTTTTGAGAGATAAGTTTGTTTGAAAGCCGTCCTTCAACTAGCTTGTTGGGAACACAAAGTTTCTTTTCAGTTGCAAACTCCACTCCATACATATATATGGGAAGGTACTAGCTCCAACTCGGTTTTATAGTGAAAACTGCAGGAACTTTCAACCGGCACTAGGAAACAGACTGAGAAACCAGAGTAAAAGTTTCTCCTGCAACCCGTTCCCTTTGTGCTACATGAACGAACGTCTCTCCACATGCTCAGTTTTGAGAGATAAGTGTGTGTGAAAGCCGTCCTTCAACTAGCTTGTTGGGAACACAAAGTTTCTTTTCAGTTGCAAACTCCACTCCATACATATATATGGGAAGGTACAAGTTCCAACTCGGTTTTACAGTGAAACTGCAGGAACTTCAAACCGGCACTATGAAACAGACTGAGAAACGAGAGTAAAAGTTTCTCCTGCAACCCGTTCCCTTTGTGCTAGATGAACGAACGTCTCTCCACATGCTCAGTTGTGAGAGATTAGTGTGTGTGAAAGCTGTAATTCAACTACCTTGTTGGGAACACAAAGATTCTTTTCAGATGCAAACTCCACTCTATACATATATATGGGAAGGTACTAGCTCCAACTCGGTTTTACAGTGAAAACTGCAGGAACTTCAAACTAGCATTAGGAAACAGACTGAGAAACGAGAGTAAAAGGTTCCTCTGCAACCCGTTCCCTTTGTGGTAGATGAACGAACGTCTCTCCACATGCTCAGTTTTGAGAAATAAGTGTGTGTGAAAGCCGTCCTTCAACTAGCTTGTTGGGAACACAAAGTTTCTTTTCAGTTGCAAACTCCACTCCATACATATATATGAGAAGGTACTAGCTCCAACTCGGTTTTACAGTGAAAACTGCAGGAACTTCAGACTAGCATTAGGAAACAGACTGAGAAACGAGAGTAAAAGTTTCTCCTGCAACCCGTTCCCTTTGTGCTAGATGAACGAACGTCTCTCCACATGCTCAGGTCTGAGAGATAAGTGTGTGTGAAAGCCGTCCTTCAACTAGCTTGTTGGGAACACAAAGTTTCTTTTCAGTTGCAAACCCCACTCCATACATATATATGGGAAGGTACTAGCTCCAACTCGGTTTTACAGTGAAAACTGCAGGAACTTCAAACCGGCACTAGGAAACAGACTGAGAAACCAGAGTAAAAGTTTCTCCTGCAACCCGTTCCCTTTGTGCTAGATGAACGATCGTCTATCCACATGCTCAGTTTTGAGAGATAAGTTTGTTTGAAAGCCGTCCTTCAACTAGCTTGTTGGGAACACAAAGTTTCTTTTCAGTTGCAAACTCCACTCCATACATATATATGGGAAGGTACTAGCTCCAACTCGGTTTTACAGTGAAAACTGCAGGAACTTTCAACCGGCACTAGGAAACAGACTGAGAAACCAGAGTAAAAGTTTCTCCTGCAACCCGTTCCCTTTGTGCTAGATGAACGATCGTCTATCCACATGCTCAGTTTTGAGAGATAAGTTTGTTTGAAAGCCGTCCTTCAACTAGCTTGTTGGGAACACAAAGTTTCTTTTCAGTTGCAAACTCCACTCCATACATATATATGGGAAGGTACTAGCTCCAACTCGGTTTTATAGTGAAAACTGCAGGAACTTTCAACCGGCACTAGGAAACAGACTGAGAAACCAGAGTAAAAGTTTCTCCTGCAACCCGTTCCCTTTGTGCTACATGAACGAACGTCTCTCCACATGCTCAGTTTTGAGAGATAAGTGTGTGTGAAAGCCGTCCTTCAACTAGCTTGTTGGGAACACAAAGTTTCTTTTCAGTTGCAAACTCCACTCCATACATATATATGGGAAGGTACAAGTTCCAACTCGGTTTTACAGTGAAACTGCAGGAACTTCAAACCGGCACTATGAAACAGACTGAGAAACGAGAGTAAAAGTTTCTCCTGCAACCCGTTCCCTTTGTGCTAGATGAACGAACGTCTCTCCACATGCTCAGTTGTGAGAGATTAGTGTGTGTGAAAGCTGTAATTCAACTACCTTGTTGGGAACACAAAGATTCTTTTCAGATGCAAACTCCACTCTATACATATATATGGGAAGGTACTAGCTCCAACTCGGTTTTACAGTGAAAACTGCAGGAACTTCAAACTAGCATTAGGAAACAGACTGAGAAACGAGAGTAAAAGGTTCCTCTGCAACCCGTTCCCTTTGTGGTAGATGAACGAACGTCTCTCCACATGCTCAGTTTTGAGAAATAAGTGTGTGTGAAAGCCGTCCTTCAACTAGCTTGTTGGGAACACAAAGTTTCTTTTCAGTTGCAAACTCCACTCCATACATATATATGAGAAGGTACTAGCTCCAACTCGGTTTTACAGTGAAAACTGCAGGAACTTCAGACTAGCATTAGGAAACAGACTGAGAAACGGGAGTAAAAGTTTCTCCTGCAACCCGTTCCCTTTGTGCTAGATGAACGAACGTCTCTCCACATGCTCAGGTCTGAGAGATAAGTGTGTGTGAAAGCCGTCCTTCAACTAGCTTGTTGGGAACACAAAGTTTCTTTTCAGTTGCAAACCCCACTCCATACATATATATGGGAAGGTACTAGCTCCAACTCGGTTTTACAGTGAAAACTGCAGGAACTTCAAACCGGCACTAGGAAACAGACTGAGAAACCAGAGTAAAAGTTTCTCCTGCAACCCGTTCCCTTTGTGCTAGATGAACGATCGTCTATCCACATGCTCAGTTTTGAGAGATAAGTTTGTTTGAAAGCCGTCCTTCAACTAGCTTGTTGGGAACACAAAGTTTCTTTTCAGTTGCAAACTCCACTCCATACATATATATGGGAAGGTACTAGCTCCAACTCGGTTTTACAGTGAAAACTGCAGGAACTTTCAACAGGCACTAGGAAACAGACTGAGAAACCAGAGTAAAAGTTTCTCCTGCAACCCGTTCCCTTTGTGCTAGATGAACGATCGTCTATCCACATGCTCAGTTTTGAGAGATAAGTTTGTTTGAAAGCCGTCCTTCAACTAGCTTGTTGGGAACACAAAGTTTCTTTTCAGTTGCAAACTCCACTCCATACATATATATGGGAAGGTACTAGCTCCAACTCGGTTTTATAGTGAAAACTGCAGGAACTTTCAACCGGCACTAGGAAACAGACTGAGAAACCAGAGTAAAAGTTTCTCCTGCAACCCGTTCCCTTTGTGCTACATGAATGAACGTCTCTCCACATGCTCAGTTTTGAGAGATAAGTGTGTGTGAAAGCCGTCCTTCAACTAGCTTGTTGGGAACACAAAGTTTCTTTTCAGTTGCAAACTCCACTCCATACATATATATGGGAAGGTACAAGTTCCAACTCGGTTTTACAGTGAAACTGCAGGAACTTCAAACCGGCACTATGAAACAGACTGAGAAACGAGAGTAAAAGTTTCTCCTGCAACCCGTTCCCTTTGTGCTAGATGAACGAACGTCTCTCCACATGCTCAGTTGTGAGAGATTAGTGTGTGTGAAAGCTGTAATTCAACTACCTTGTTGGGAACACAAAGATTCTTTTCAGATGCAAACTCCACTCTATACATATATATGGGAAGGTACTAGCTCCAACTCGGTTTTACAGTGAAAACTGCAGGAACTTCAAACTAGCATTAGGAAACAGACTGAGAAACGAGAGTAAAAGGTTCCTCTGCAACCCGTTCCCTTTGTGGTAGATGAACGAACGTCTCTCCACATGCTCAGTTTTGAGAAATAAGTGTGTGTGAAAGCCGTCCTTCAACTAGCTTGTTGGGAACACAAAGTTTCTTTTCAGTTGCAAACTCCACTCCATACATATATATGAGAAGGTACTAGCTCCAACTCGGTTTTACAGTGAAAACTGCAGGAACTTCAGACTAGCATTAGGAAACAGACTGAGAAACGAGAGTAAAAGTTTCTCCTGCAACCCGTTCCCTTTGTGCTAGATGAACGAACGTCTCTCCACATGCTCAGGTCTGAGAGATAAGTGTGTGTGAAAGCCGTCCTTCAACTAGCTTGTTGGGAACACAAAGTTTCTTTTCAGTTGCAAACTCCAATCCATACATATATATGGGAAGGTACTAGCTCCAACTCGGTTTTACAGTGAAAACTGCAGGAACTTCAAACTAGCATTAGGAAACAGACTGAGAAACCAGAGTAAAAGTTTCTCCTGCAACCCGTTCCCTTTGTGCTAGATGAACGAACGTCTCTCCACATGCTCAGTTTTGAGAGATAAGTGTGTGTGAAAGCCGTCCTTCAAATAGCTTGTTGGGAACACAAAGTTTCTTTTCAGTTGCAAACTCCACTCCATACATATATATGGGAAGGTACTAGCTCCAACTCGGTTTTACAGTGAAAACTGCAGGAACTTTCAACCGGCACTAGGAAACAGACTGAGAAACCAGAGTAAAAGTTTCTCTTGCAACCCGTTCCCTTTGTGCTAGATGAACGAACGTCTCTCCACATGCTCAGTTTTGAGAGAAAAGTGTGTGTGAAAGCCGTCCTTCAACTAGCTTGTTGGGAACACAAAGTTTCTTTTCAGTTGCAAACTCCACTCCATACATATATATGGGAAGGTACTAGCTCCAACTCGGTTTTACAGTGAAAACTGCAGGAACTTCAAACTAGCATTAGGAAACAGACTGAGAAACGTGAGTAAATGTTTCTCCTACAACCCGTTCCCTTTGTGCTAGATGAACGAACGTCTCTCCACATGCTCAGTTTTGAGAGATAAGTGTGTGTGAAAGCCGTCCTTCAACAAGCTTGTTGGGAACACAAAGTTTCTTTTCAGTTGCAAACTCCACTCCATACATATATATGGGAAGGTACTAGCTCCAACTCGGTTTTACAGTGAAAACTGCAGGAACTTCAAACTAGCATTAGGAAACAGACTGAGAAACGAGAGTAAAAGTTTCTCCTGCAACCCGTTCCCTTTGTGCTAGATAAACGAACGTCTCTCCACATGCTCAGTTTTGAGAGATAAGTGTGTGTGAAAGCCGTCCTTCAACTAGCTTGTTGGGAACACAAAGTTTCTTTTCAGTTGCAAACACCAATCCATACATACATATGGGAAGGTACTACCTCAAACTCGGTTTTACAGTGAAAACTGCAGGAACTTCAAACTAGCATTAGGAAACAGACTGAGAAACGAGAGTAAAAGTTTCTCCTGCAACCCGTTCCCTTTGTGCTAGATGAACGAACGTCTCTCCACATGCTCAGTTTTGAGAGATAAGTGTGTGTGAAAGCCGTCCTTCAACTAGCTTGTTGGGAACACAAAGTTTCTTTTCAGTTGCAAACCCCACTCCATACATATATATGGGAAGGTACTAGCTCCAACTCGGTTTTACAGTGAAAACTGCAGGAACTTCAAACCGGCACTAGGAAACAGACTGAGAAACCAGAGTAAAAGTTTCTCCTGCAACCCGTTCCCTTTGTGCTAGATGAACGATCGTCTATCCACATGCTCAGTTTTGAGAGATAAGTTTGTTTGAAAGCCGTCCTTCAACTAGCTTGTTGGGAACACAAAGTTTCTTTTCAGTTGCAAACTCCACTCCATACATATATATGGGAAGGTACTAGCTCCAACTCGGTTTTATAGTGAAAACTGCAGGAACTTTAAACCGGAACTAGGAAACAGACTGAGAAACCAGAGTAAAATTTTCTCCTGCAACCCGTTCCCTTTGTGCTAGATGAACGAACGTCTCTCCACATGCTCAGTTTTGAGAGATAAGTGTGTGTGAAAGCCGTCCTTCAACTAGCTTGTTGGGAACACAAAGTTTCTTTTCAGTTGCAAACTCCACTCCATACATATATATGGGAAGGTACTAGCTCCAACTCGGTTTTACAGTGAAAACTGCAGGAACTTCAAACTAGCATTAGGAAACAGACTGAGAAACGAGAGTAAAAGTTTCTCCTGCAACCCGTTCCCTTTGTGCTAGATGAACGAACGCCTCTCCACATGCTCAGTTTTGAGAGATAAGTGTGTGTGAAAGCCGTCCTTCAACTAGCTTTTTGGGAACACAAAGTTTCTTTTCAGTTGCAAACTCCACTCCATACATATATATGGGAAGGTACTAGCTCCAACTCGGTTTTACAGTGAAAACTGCAGGAACTTCAAACTAGCATTAGGAAACAGACTGAGAAACGAGAGTAAAAGGTTCTTCTGCAACCCGTTCCCTTTGTGGTAGATGAACGAACGTCTCTCCACATGCTCAGTTTTGAGAAATAAGTGTGTGTGAAAGCCGTCCTTCAACTAGCTTGTTGGGAACACAAAGTTTCTTTTCAGTTGCAAACTCCACTCCATACATATATATGAGTAGGTACTAGCTCCAACTCGGTTTTACAGTGAAAACTGCAGGAACTTCAGACTAGCAATAGGAAACAGACTGAGAAACGAGAGTAAAAGTTTCTCCTGCAACCCGTTCCCTTTGTGCTAGATGAACGAACGTCTCTCCACATGCTCAGGTCTGAGAGATAAGTGTGTGTGAAAGCCGTCCTTCAACTAGCTTGTTGGGAACACAAAGTTTCTTTTCAGTTGCAAACTCCAATCCATACATATATATGGGAAGGTACTAGCTCCAACTCGGTTTTACAGTGAAAACTGCAGGAACTTCAAACTAGCATTAGGAAACAGACTGAGAAACGTGAGTAAATGTTTCTCCTACAACCCGTTCCCTTTGTGCTACATGAACGAACGTCTCTCCACATGCTCAGTTTTGAGAGATAAGTGTGTGTGAAAGCCGTCCTTCAACAAGCTTGTTGGGAACACAAAGTTTCTTTTCAGTTGCAAACTCCACTCCATACATATATATGGGAAGGTACTAGCTCCAACTCGGTTTTACAGTGAAAACTGCAGGAAATTCAAACTAGCATTAGGAAACAGACTGAGAAACGAGAGTAAAAGTTTCTCCTGCAACCCGTTCCCTTTGTGCTAGATAAACGAACGTCTCTCCACATGCTCAGATTTGAGAGATAAGTGTGTGTGAAAGCCGTCCTTCAACTAGCTTGTTGGGAACACAAAGTTTCTTTTCAGTTGCAAACACCAATCCATACATATATATGGGAAGGTACTAGCTCCAACTCGGTTTTACAGTGAAAACTGCAGGAACTTCAAACTAGCATTAGGAAACAGACTGAGAAACGAGAGTAAAAGTTTCTCCTGCAACCCGTTCCCTTTGTGCTAGATGAACGAACGTCTCTCCACATGCTCAGTTTTGAGAGATAAGTGTGTGTGAAAGCCGTCCTTCAACTAGCTTGTTGGGAACACAAAGTTTCTTTTCAGTTGCAAACCCCACTCCATACATATATATGGGAAGGTACTAGCTCCAACTCGGTTTTACAGTGAAAACTGCAGGAAATTCAAACCGGCACTAGGAAACAGACTGAGAAACGAGAGTAAAAGTTTCTCCTGCAACCCGTTCCCTTTGTGCTAGATGAACGATCGTCTATCCACATGCTCAGTTTTGAGAGATAAGTTTGTTTGAAAGCCGTCCTTCAACTAGCTTGTTGGGAACACAAAGTTTCTTTTCAGTTGCAAACTCCACTCCATACATATATATGGGAAGGTACTAGCTCCAACTCGGTTTTATAGTGAAAACTGCAGGAACTTTAAACCGGAACTAGGAAACAGACTGAGAAACCAGAGTAAAATTTTCTCCTGCAACCCGTTCCCTTTGTGCTAGATGAACGAACGTCTCTCCACATGCTCAGTTTTGAGAGATAAGTGTGTGTGAAAGTCGTCCTTCAACAAGCTTGTTGGGAACACAAAGTTTCTTTTCAGTTGCAAACTCCACTCCATACATATATATGGGAAGGTACTAGCTCCAACTCGGTTTTACAGTGAAAACTGCAGGAACTTCAAACTAGCATTAGGAAACAGACTGAGAAACGAGAGTAAAACTTTCTCCTGCAAACCGTTCCCTTTGTGCTAGATGAACGAACGTCTCTCCACATGCTCAGTTTTGAGAGTTAAGTGTGTGTGAAAGCCGTCCTTCAACTAGCTTGTTGGGAACACAAAGTTTCTTTTCAGTTGCAAACTCCACTCCATACATATATATGGGAAGGTACTAGCTCCAACTCGGTTTTACAGTCAAAACTGAAGGAACTTCAAACTAGCATTAGGAAACAGAATGAGAAACGAGAGTAAAAGTTTCTCCTGCAACCCGTTCCCTTTGTGCTAGATAAACGAACGTCTCTCCACATGCTCAGTTTTGAGAGATAAGTGTGTGTGAAAGCCGTCCTTCAACTAGCTTGTTGGGAACACAAAGTTTCTTTTCAGTTGCAAACTCCACTCCATACATATATATGGGAAGGTACTAGCTCCAACTCGGTTTTACAGTGAAAACTGCAGGAACTTCAAACTAGCATTAGGAAAAAGACTGAGAAACGAGAGTAAAAGTTTCTCCTGCAACCCGTTCCCTTTGTGCTAGATGAACGAACGTCTCTCCACATGCTCAGGTTTGAGAGATAAGTGTGTGTGAAAGCCGTCCTTCAACTAGCTTGTTGGGAACACAAAGTTTCTTTTCAGTTGCAAACTCCACTCCATACATATATATGGGGAGGTACTAGCTCCAACTCGGTTTTACGGTGAAAACTGCAGGAACTTCAAACTAGCATTAGGAAACAGACTGAGAAAAGAGAGTAAAAGTTTCTCCTGCAACCCGTTCCCTTTGTGCTAGATGAACGAACGTCTCTCCACATGCTCAGTTTTGAGAGATAAGTGTGTGTGAAAGCCGTCCTTCAACTAGCTTGTTGGGAACACAAAGTTTCTTTTCAGTTGCAAACACCAATCCATACATATATATGGGAAGGTACTAGCTCCAACTCGGTTTTACAGTGAAAACTGCAGGAACTTCAAACTAGCATTAGGAAACAGACTGAGAAACGAGAGTAAAAGTTTCTCCTGCAACCCGTTCCCTTTGTGCTAGATGAACGAACGTCTCTCCACATGCTCATTTGTGAGAGATAAGTGTGTGTGAAAGCCGTCCTTCAACTAGCTTGTTGGGAACACAAAATTTCTTTAAAGTTGCAAACTCCACTCCATACATATATATGGGAAGGTACTAGCTCCAACTCGGTTTTACAGTGAAAACTGCAGGAACTTCAAACCGGCACTAGGAAACAGACTGAGAAACCAGAGTAAAAGTTTCTCCTGCAACCCGTTCCCTTTGTGCTAGATGAACGAACGTCTCTCCACATGCTCAGTTTTGAGAGATAATTGTGTGTGAAAGCCGTCCTTCAACTAGCTTGTTGGGAACACAAAGTTTCTTTTCAGTTGCAAACTCCACTCCATACATATATATGGGAAGGTACTAGCTCCAACTCGGTTTTACAGTGAAAACTGCAGGAACTTCAAACTAGCATTAGGAAACAGACTGAGAAACGAGAGTAAAAGTTTCTCCTGCAACCCGTTCCCTTTGTGCTAGATGAACGAACGTCTCTCCACATGCTCAGTTTTGAGAGATAAGTGTGTGTGAAAGCCGTCCTTCAACTAGCTTGTTGGGAACACAAAGTTTCTTTTCAGTTGCAAACACCAATCCATACATATATATGGGAAGGTACTAGCTCCAACTCGGTTTTACAGTGAAAACTGCAGGAACTTCAAACTAGCATTAGGAAACAGACTGAGAAACGAGAGTAAAAGTTTCTCCTGCAACCCGTTCCCTTTGTGCTAGATGAACGAACGTCTCTCCACATGCTCAGTTTTGAGAGATAAGTGTGTGTGAAAGCCGTCCTTCAACTAGCTTGTTGGGAACACAAAGTTTCTTTTCAGTTGCAAACCCCACTCCATACATATATATGGGAAGGTACTAGCTCCAACTCGGTTTTACAGTGAAAACTGCAGGAACTTCAAACCGGCACTAGGAAACAGACTGAGAAACCAGAGTAAAAGTTTCTCCTGCAACCCGTTCCCTTTGTGCTAGATGAACGATCGTCTATCCACATGCTCAGTTTTGAGAGATAAGTTTGTTTGAAAGCCGTCCTTCAACTAGCTTGTTGGGAACACAAAGTTTCTTTTCAGTGGCAAACTCCACTCCATACATATATATGGGAAGGTACTAGCCCCAACTCGGTTTTACAGTGAAAACTGCAGGAACTTCAAACTAGCATTAGGAAACAGACTGAGAAACGAGAGTAAAAGTTTCTCCTGCAACCCGTTCCCTTTGTGCTAGATGAACGAACGTTTCTCCACATGCTCAGTTTTGAGAGATAATTGTGTGTGAAAGCCGTCCTTCAACTAGCTTGTTGGGAACACAAAGTTTCTTTTCAGTTGCAAACTCCACTCCATACATATATATGGGAAGGTACTAGCTCCAACTCGGTTTTACAGTGAAAACTGCAGGAACTTCAAACTAGCATTAGGAAACAGACTGAGAAACGAGAGTAAAAGTTTCTCCTGCAACCCGTTCCCTTTGTGCTAGATGAACGAACGTCTCTCCACATGCTCAGTTTTGAGAGATAAGTGTGTGTGAAAGCCGTCCTTCAACTAGCTTGTTGGGAACACAAAGTTTCTTTTCAGTTGCAAACTCCACTCCATACATATATATGGGAAGGTACTAGCTCCAACTCGGTTTTACAGTGAAAACTGCAGGAACTTCAAACTAGCATTAGGAAACAGACTGAGAAACCAGAGTAAAAGTTTCTCCTGCAACCCGTTCCCTTTGTGCTAGATGAACGAACGCCTCTCCACATCCTCAGTTCTGAGAGATAAGTGTGTGTGAAAGCCGTCCTTCAACTAGCTTGTTGGGAACACAAAGTTTCTTTTCAGTTGCAAACTCCACTCCATACATATATATGGGAAGGTACTAGCTCCAACTCGGTTTTACAGTGAAAACTGCAGGAACTTCAAACTAGCATTAGGAAACAGACTGAGAAACGAGAGTAAAAGTTTCTCCTGCAACCCGTTCCCTTTGTGCTAGATGAACGAACGTCTCTCCACATGCTCAGTTGTGAGAGAGAAGTGTGTGTGAAAGCCGTCCTTCAACTAGCTTGTTGGGAACACAAAGTTTCTTTTCAGTTGCAAACACCAATCCATACATATATATGGGAAGGTACTAGCTCCAACTCGGATTTACAGTGAAAACTGCAGGAACTTCAAACTAGCATTAGGAAACAGACTGAGAAACGAGAGTAAAAGTTTCTCCTGCAACCCGTTCCCTTTGTGCTAGATGAACGAACGTCTCTCCACATGCTCATTTGTGAGAGATAAGTGTGTGTGAAAGCCGTCCTTCAACTAGCTTGTTGGGAACACAAAGTTTCTTTTCAGTTGCAAACTCCACTCCATACATATATATGGGAAGGTACTAGCTCCAACTCGGTTTTACAGTGAAAACTGCAGGAACTTCAAACTAGCATTAGGAAACAGACTGAGAAACGAGAGTAAAAGTTTCTCCTGCAACCCGTTCCCTTTGTGCTAGATGAACGAACGTCTCTCCACATGCTCAGGTTTGAGAGTTAAGTGTGTGTGAAAGCCGTCCTTCAACTAGCTTGTTGGGAACACAAAGTTTCTTTTCAGTTGCAAACACCAATCCATACATATATATGGGAAGGTACTAGCTCCAACTCGGTTTTACAGTGAAAACTGCAGGAACTTCAAACTAGCATTAGGAAACAGACTGAGAAACGAGAGTAAAAGTTTCTCCTGCAACCCGTTCCCTTTGTGCTAGATGAACGAACGTCTCTCCACATGCTCAGTTGTGAGAGATTAGTGTGTGTGAAAGCCGTCCTTCAACTAGCTTGTTGGGAACACAAAGTTTCTTTTCAGTTGCAAACCCCACTCCATACATATATATGGGAAGGTACTAGCTCCAACTCGGTTTTACAGTGAAAACTGCAGGAACTTCAAACCGGCACTAGGAAACAGACTGAGAAACCAGAGTAAAAGTTTCTCCTGCAACCCGTTCCCTTTGTGCTAGATGAACGATCGTCTATCCACATGCTCAGTTTTGAGAGATAAGTTTGTTTGAAAGCCGTCCTTCAACTAGCTTGTTGGGAACACAAAGTTTCTTTTCAGTTGCAAACTCCACTCCATACATATATATGGGAAGGTACTAGCCCCAACTCGGTTTTACAGTGAAAACTGCAGGAACTTCAAACTAGCATTAGGAAACAGACTGAGAAACGAGAGTAAAAGTTTCTCCTGCAACCCGTTCCCTTTGTGCTAGATGAACGAACGTCTCTCCACATGCTCAGTTTTGAGAGATAATTGTGTGTGAAAGCCGTCCTTCAACTAGCTTGTTGGGAACACAAAGTTTCTTTTCAGTTGCAAACTCCACTCCATACATATATATGGGAAGGTACTAGCTCCAACTCCGTTTTACAGTGAAAACTGCAGGAACTTCAAACTAGCATTAGGAAACAGACTGAGAAACGAGAGTAAAAGTTTCTCCTGCAACCCTTTCCCTTTGTGCTAGATGAACGAACGCCTCACCACATCCTCAGTTCTGAGAGATAAGTGTGTGTGAAAGCCGTCCTTCAACTAGCTTGTTGGGAACACAAAGTTTCTTTTCACTTGCAAACTCCACTCCATACATATATATGGGAAGGTACTAGCTCCAACTCGGTTTTACAGTGAAACTGCAGGAACTTCAAACCGGCACTAGGAAACAGACTGAGAAACGAGAGTAAAAGTTTCTCCTGCAACCCGTTCCCTTTGTGCTAGATGAACGATCGTCTATCCACATGCTCAGTTGTGAGAGATAAGTGTGTGTCAAAGCCGTCCTTCAACTAGCTTGTTGGGAACACAAAGATTCTTTTCAGATGCAAACTCCACTCCATACATATATATGGGAAGGTACTAGCTCCAACTCGGTTTTACAGTGAAAACTGCAGGAACTTAAAACTAGCATTAGGAAACAGACTGAGAAACGTGAGTAAATGTTTCTCCTGCAACCCGTTCCCTTTGTGCTAGATGAACGAACGTCTCTCCACATGCTCAGTTTTGAGAGATAAGTGTGTGTGAAAGCCGTCCTTCAACAAGCTTGTTGGGAACACAAAGTTTCTTTTCAGTTGCAAACTCCACTCCATACATATAAATGGGAAGGTACTAACTCCAACTCGGTTTTACAGTGAAAACGCAGGAACTTCAAACTAGCACTAGGAAACAGACTGAGAAACGAGAGTAAAAGTTTCTCCTGCAACCCGTTCCCTTTGTGCTAGATAAACGAACGTCTCTCCACATGCTCAGTTTTGAGAGATAAGTGTGTGTGAAAGCCGTCCTTCAACTAGCTTGTTGGGAACACAAAGTTTCTTTTCAGTTGCAAACTCCACTCCATACATATATATGGGAAGGTACTAGCTCCAACTCGGTTTTACAGTGAAAACTGCAGGAACTTCAAACTAGCATTAGGAAACAGACTGAGAAACGAGAGTAAAAGTTTCTCCTGCAACCCGTTCCCTTTGTGCTAGATGAACGAACGTCTCTCCACATGCTCAGTTCTGAGAGATAAGTGTGTGTGAAAGCCGTCCTTCAACTAGCTTGTTGGGAACACAAAGTTTCTTTACAGTTGCAAACTCCACTCCATACATATATATGGGAAGGTACTAGCTCCAACTCGGTTTTACAGTGAAAACTGCAGGAACTTCAAACTAGCATTAGGAAACAGACTGAGAAACGAGAGTAAAACTTTCTCCTGCAAACCGTTCCCTTTGTGCTAGATGAACGAACGTCTCTCCACATGCTCAGTTTTGAGAGATAAGTGTGTGTGAAAGCCGTCCTTCAACTAGCTTGTTGGGAACACAAAGTTTCTTTTCAGTTGCAAACTCCACTCCATACATATATATGGGAAGGTACTAGCTCCAACTCGGTTTTACAGTCAAAACTGCAGGAACTTCAAACTAGCATTAGGAAACATACTGAGAAACGAGAGTAAAAGTTTCTCCTGCAACCCGTTCCCTTTGTGCTAGATAAACGAACGTCTCTCCACATGCTCAGTTTTGAGAGATAAGTGTGTGTGAAAGCCGTCCTTCAACTAGCTTGTTGGGAACACAAAGTTTCTTTTCAGTTGCAAACTCCACTCCATACATATATATGGGAAGGTACTAGCTCCAACTCGGTTTTACAGTGAAAACTGCAGGAACTTCAAACTAGCATTAGGAAACAGACTGAGAAACGAGAGTAAAAGTTTCTCCTGCAACCCGTTCCCTTTGTGCTAGATGAACGAACGTCTCTCCACATGCTCAGTTTTGAGAGATAAGTGTGTGTGAAAGCCGTCCTTCAACTAGCTTGTTGGGAACACAAAGTTTCTTTACAGTTGCAAACTCCACTCCATACATATATATGGGAAGGTACTAGCTCCAACTCGGTTTTACAGTGAAAACTGCAGGAACTTCAAACTAGCATTAGGAAACAGACTGAGAAACGAGAGTAAAACTTTCTCCTGCAAACCGTTCCCTTTGTGCTAGATGAACGAACGTCTCTCCACATGCTCAGTTTTGAGAGATAAGTGTGTGTGAAAGCCGTCCTTCAACTAGCTTGTTGGGAACACAAAGTTTCTTTTCAGTTGCAAACTCCACTCCATACATATATATGGGAAGGTACTAGCTCCAACTCGGTTTTACAGTCAAATCTGCAGGAACTTCAAACTAGCATTAGGAAACAGACTGAGAAAAGAGAGTAAAAGTTTCTCCTGCAACCCGTTCCCTTTGTGCTAGATGAACGAACGTCTCTCCACATGCTCAGTTTTGAGAGATAATTGTGTGTGAAAGCCGTCCTTCAACTAGCTTGTTGGGAACACAAAGTATCTTTTCAGTTGCAAACACCAATCCATACATATATATGGGAAGGTACTAGCTCCAACTCGGTTTTACAGTGAAAACTGCAGGAACTTCAAACTAGCATTAGGAAACAGACTGAGAAACGAGAGTAAAAGTTTCTCCTGCAACCCGTTCCCTTTGTGCTAGATGAACGAACGTCTCTCCACATGCTCATTTGTGAGAGATAAGTGTGTGTGAAAGCCGTCCTTCAACTAGCTTGTTGGGAACACAAAGTTTCTTTACAGTTGCAAACTCCACACCACACATATATATGGGAAGGTACAAGCTCCAACTCGGTTTTACAGTGAAAACTGCAGGAACTTCAAACCGGCACTAGGAAACAGACTGAGAAACCAGAGTAAAAGTTTCTCCTGCAACCCGTTCCCTTTGTGCTAGATGAACGAACGCCTCTCCACATCCTCAGTTCTGAGAGATAAGTGTGTGTGAAAGCCGTCCTTCAACTAGCTTGTTGGGAACACAAAGTTTCTTTTCAGTTGCAAACTCCACTCCATACATATATATGGGAAGGTACTAGCTCCAACTCGGTTTTACAGTGAAAACTGCAGGAACTTCAAACTAGCATTAGGAAACAGACTGAGAAACGAGAGTAAAAGTTTCTCCTGCAACCCGTTCCCTTTGTTCTAGATGAACGAACGTCTCTCCACATGCTCAGTTTTGAGAGATAAGTGTGTGTGAAAGCCGTCCTTCAACTAGCTTGTTGGGAACACAAAGTTTCTTTTCAGTTGCAAACTCCACTCCATACATATATATGGGAAGGTACTAGCTCCAACCCGGTTTTACAGTGAAAACTGCAGGAACTTCAAACTAGCATTAGGAAACAGACTGAGAAAAGAGAGTAAAAGTTTCTCCTGCAACCCGTTCCCTTTGTGCTAGATGAACGAACGTCTCTCCACATGCTCAGTTTTGAGAGATAAGTGTGTGTGAAAGCCGTCCTTCAACTAGCTTGTTGGGAACACAAAGTTTCTTTTCAGTTGCAAACACCAATCCATACATATATATGGGAAGGTACTAGCTCCAACTCGGTTTTACAGTGAAAACTGCAGGAACTTCAAACTAGCATTAGGAAACAGACTGAGAAACGAGAGTAAAAGTTTCTCCTGCAACCCGTTCCCTTTGTGCTAGATGAACGAACGTCTCTCCACATGCTCATTTGTGAGAGATAAGTGTGTGTGAAAGCCGTCCTTCAACTAGCTTGTTGGGAACACAAAGTTTCTTTACAGTTGCAAACTCCACACCACACATATATATGGGAAGGTACAAGCTCCAACTCGGTTTTACAGTGAAAACTGCAGGAACTTCAAACCGGCACTAGGAAACAGACTGAGAAACCAGAGTAAAAGTTTCTCCTGCAACCCGTTCCCTTTGTGCTAGATGAACGAACGCCTCTCCACATCCTCAGTTCTGAGAGATAAGTGTGTGTGAAAGCCGTCCTTCAACTAGCTTGTTGGGAACACAAAGTTTCTTTTCAGTTGCAAACTCCACTCCATACATATATATGGGAAGGTACTAGCTCCAACTCGGTTTTACAGTGAAAACTGCAGGAACTTCAAACTAGCATTAGGAAACAGACTGAGAAACGAGAGTAAAAGTTTCTCCTGCAACCCGTTCCCTTTGTGCTAGATGAACGAACGTCTCTCCACATGCTCAGTTTTGAGAGATAAGTGTGTGTGAAAGCCGTCCTTCAACTAGCTTGTTGGGAACACAAAGTTTCTTTTCAGTTGCAAACACCAATCCATACATATATATGGGAAGGTACTAGCTCCAACTCGGATTTACAGTGAAAACTGCAGGAACTTCAAACTAGCATTAGGAAACAGACTGAGAAACGAGAGTAAAAGTTTCTCCTGCAACCCGTTCCCTTTGTGCTAGATGAACGAACGTCTCTCCACATGCTCATTTGTGAGAGATAAGTGTGTGTGAAAGCCGTCCTTCAACTAGCTTGTTGGGAACACAAAGTTTCTTTTCAGTTGCAAACTCCACTCCATACATATATATGGGAAGGTACTAGCTCCAACTCGGTTTTACAGTGAAAACTGCAGGAACTTCAAACTAGCATTAGGAAACAGACTGAGAAACGAGAGTAAAAGTTTCTCCTGCAACCCGTTCCCTTTGTGCTAGATGAACGAACGTCTCTCCACATGCTCAGGTTTGAGAGATAAGTGTGTGTGAAAGCCGTCCTTCAACTCGCTTGTTGGGAACACAAAGTTTCTTTTCAGTTGCAAACACCAATCCATACATATATATGGGAAGGTACTAGCTCCAACTCGGTTTTACAGTGAAAACTGCAGGAACTTCAAACTAGCATTAGGAAAAAGACTGAGAAACGAGAGTAAAAGTTTCTCCTGCAACCCGTTCCCTTTGTGCTAGATGAACGAACGTCTCTCCACATGCTCAGTTTTGAGAGATAAGTGTGTGTGAAAGCCGTCCTTCAACTAGCTTGTTGGGAACACAAAGTTTCTTTTCAGTTGCAAACCCCAATCCATACATATATATGGGAAGGTACTAGCTCCAACTCGGTATTACAGTGAAAACTGCAGGAACTTCAAACCGGCACTAGGAAACAGACTGAGAAACCAGAGTAAAAGTTTCTCCTGCAACCCGTTCCCATTGTGCTAGATGAACGATCGTCTATCCACATGCTCAGTTTTGAGAGATAAGTTTGTTTGAAAGCCGTCCTTCAACTAGCTTGTTGGGAACACAAAGTTTCTTTTCAGTTGCAAACTCCACTCCATACATATATATGGGAAGGTACTAGCCCCAACTCGGTTTTACAGTGAAAACTGCAGGAACTTCAAACTAGCATTAGGAAACAGACTGAGAAACGAGAGTAAAAGTTTCTCCTGCAACCCGTTCCCTTTGTGCTAGATGAACGAACGTCTCTCCACATGCTCAGTTTTGAGAGATAATTGTGTGTGAAAGCCGTCCTTCAACTAGCTTGTTGGGAACACAAAGTTTCTTTTCAGTTGCAAACTCCACTCCATACATATATATGGGAATGTACTAGCTCCAACTCCGTTTTACAGTGAAAACTGCAGGAACTTCAAACTAGCATTAGGAAACAGACTGAGAAACGAGAGTAAAAGTTTCTCCTGCAACCCGTTCCCTTTGTGCTAGATGAACGAACGTCTCTCCACATGCTCAGTTTTGAGAGATAAGTGTGTGTGAAAGCCGTCCTTCAACAAGCTTGTTGGGAACACAAAGTTTCTTTTCAGTTGCAAACTCCACTCCATACATATATATGGGAAGGTACTAGCTCCAACTCGGTTTTACAGTGAAAACTGCAGGAACTTCAAACTAGCATTAGGAAACAGACTGAGAAACCAGAGTAAAAGTTTCTCCTGCAACCCTTTCCCTTTGTGCTAGATGAACGAACGCCTCACCACATCCTCAGTTCTGAGAGATAAGTGTGTGTGAAAGCCGTCCTTCATCTAGCTTGTTGGGAACACAAAGTTTCTTTTCACTTGCAAACTCCACTCCATACATATATATGGGAAGGTACTAGCTCCAACTCGGTTTTACAGTGAAACTGCAGGAACTTCAAACCGGCACTAGGAAAGAGACTGAGAAACGAGAGTAATAGTTTCTCCTGCAACCCGTTCCCTTTGTGCTAGATGAACGAACGTCTCTCCACATGCTCAGTTGTGAGAGATAAGTGTGTGTCAAAGCCGTCCTTCAACTAGCTTGTTGGGAACACAAAGATTCTTTTCAGATGCAAACTCCACTCCATACATATATATGGGAAGGTACTAGCTCCAACTCGGTTTTACAGTGAAAACTGCAGGAACTTAAAACTAGCATTAGGAAACAGACTGAGAAACGTGAGTAAATGTTTCTCCTGCAACCCGTTCCCTTTGTGCTAGATGAACGAACGTCTCTCCACATGCTCAGTTTTGAGAGATAAGTGTGTGTGAAAGCCGTCCTTCAACAAGCTTGTTGGGAACACAAAGTTTCTTTTCAGTTGCAAACTCCACTCCATACATATAAATGGGAAGGTACTAGCTCCAACTCGGTTTTACAGTGAAAACGCAAGAACTTAAACTAGCACTAGGAAACAGACTGAGAAACGAGAGTAAAAGTTTCTCCTGCAACCCGTTCCCTTTGTGCTAGATGAACGAACGTTTCTCCACATGCTCAGTTTTGAGAGATAAGTGTGTGTGAAAGCCGTCTTTCAACTAGCTTGTTGGGAACACAAATTTCTTTTCAGTTGCAAACTCCACTCCATACATATATATGGGAAGGTACTAGCTCCAACTCGGTTTTACAGTGAAAACTGCAGGAACTTCAAACTAGCATTAGGAAACAGACTGAGAAACGAGAGTAAAACTTTCTCCTGCAAACCGTTCCCTTTGTGCTAGATGAAAGAACGTCTCTCCACATGCTCAGTTTTGAGAGATAAGTGTGTGTGAAAGCCGTCCTTCAACTAGCTTGTTGGGAACACAAAGTTTCTTTTCAGTTGCAAACTCCACTCCATACATATATATGGGAAGGTACTAGCTCCAGCTCGGTTTTACAGTCAAAACTGCAGGAACTTCAAACTAGCATTAGTAAACAGACTGTGAAACGAGAGTAAAAGTTTCTCCTGCAACCCGTTCCCTTTGTGCTAGATAAACGAACGTCTCTCCACATGCTCAGTTTTGAGAGATAAGTGTGTGTGAAAGCCGTCCTTCAACTAGCTTGTTGGGAACACAAAGTTTCTTTTCAGTTGCAAACTCCACTCCATACATATATATGGGAAGGTACTAGCTCCAACTCGGTTTTACAGTGAAAACTGCAGGAACTTCAAACTAGCATTAGGAAACAGACTGAGAAACGAGAGTAAAAGTTTCTCCTGCAACCCGTTCCCTTTGTGCTAGATGAACGAACGTCTCTCCACATGCTCAGTTTTGAGAGATAAGTGTGTGTGAAAGCCGTCCTTCAACTAGCTTGTTGGGAACACAAAGTTTCTTTTCAGTTGCAAACTCCACTCCATACATATATATGGGAAGGTACTAGCTCCAACTCGGTTTTACAGTGAAAACTGCAGGAACTTCAAACTAGCATTAGGAAACAGACTGAGAAAAGAGAGTAAAAGTTTCTCCTGCAACCCGTTCCCTTTGTGCTAGATGAACGAACGTCTCTCCACATGCTCAGTTTTGAGAGATAAGTGTGTGTGAAAGCCGTCCTTCAACTAGCTTGTTGGGAACACAAAGTTTCTTTTCAGTTGCAAACACCAATCCATACATATATATGGGAAGGTACTAGCTCCAACTCGGTTTTACAGTGAAAACTGCAGGAACTTCAAACTAGCATTAGGAAACAGACTGAGAAACGAGAGTAAAAGTTTCTCCTGCAACCCGTTCCCTTTGTGCTAGATGAACGAACGTCTCTCCACATGCTCAGTTTTGAGAGATAAGTGTGTGTGAAAGCCGTCCTTCAACTAGCTTGTTGGGAACACAAAGTTTCTTTACAGTTGCAAACTCCACTCCATACATATATATGGGAAGGTACTAGCTCCAACTCGGTTTTACAGTGAAAACTGCAGGAACTTCAAACTAGCATTAGGAAACAGACTGAGAAACGAGAGTAAAACTTTCTCCTGCAAACCGTTCCCTTTGTGCTAGATGAACGAACGTCTCTCCACATGCTCAGTTTTGAGAGATAAGTGTGTGTGAAAGCCGTCCTTCAACTAGCTTGTTGGGAACACAAAGTTTCTTTTCAGTTGCAAACTCCACTCCATACATATATATGGGAAGGTACTAGCTCCAACTCGGTTTTACAGTCAAAACTGCAGGAACTTCAAACTAGCATTAGGAAACATACTGAGAAACGAGAGTAAAAGTTTCTCCTGCAACCCGTTCCCTTTGTGCTAGATAAACGAACGTTTCTCCACATGCTCAGTTTTGAGAGATAAGTGTGTGTGAAAGCCGTCCTTCAACTAGCTTGTTGGGAACACAAAGTTTCTTTTCAGTTGCAAACTCCACTCCATACATATATATGGGAAGGTACTAGCTCCAACTCGGTTTTACAGTGAAAACTGCAGGAACTTCAAACTAGCATTAGGAAACAGACTGAGAAACGAGAGTAAAAGTTTCTCCTGCAACCCGTTCCCTTTGTGCTAGATGAACGAACGTCTCTCCACATGCTCAGTTTTGAGAGATAAGTGTGTGTGAAAGCCGTCCTTCAACTAGCTTGTTGGGAACACAAAGTTTCTTTTCAGTTGCAAACTCCACTCCATACATATATATGGGAAGGTACTAGCTCCAACTCGGTTTTACAGTGAAAACTGCAGGAACTTCAAACTAGCATTAGGAAACAGACTGAGAAACGAGAGTAAAAGTTTCTCCTGCAACCCGTTCCCTTTGTGCTAGATGAACGAACGTCTCTCCACATGCTCAGTTTTGAGAGATAAGTGTGTGTGAAAGCCGTCCTTCAACTAGCTTGTTGGGAACACAAAGTTTCTTTTCAGTTGCAAACACCAATCCATACATATATATGGGAAGGTACTAGCTCCAACTCGGTTTTACAGTGAAAACTGCAGGAACTTCAAACTAGCATTAGGAAACAGACTGAGAAACGAGAGTAAAAGTTTCTCCTGCAACCCGTTCCCTTTGTGCTAGATGAACGAACGTCTCTCCACATGCTCAGTTTTGAGAGATAAGTGTGTGTGAAAGCCGTCCTTCAACCATCTTGTTGGGAACACTAAGTTTCTTTTCAGTTGCAAACTCCAATCCATACATATATATGGGAAGGTACTAGCCCCAACTCGGTTTTACAGTGAAAACTGCAGGAACTTCAAACTAGCATTAGGAAACAGACTGAGATACGAGAGTAAAAGTTTCTCCTGCAACCCGTTCCCTTTGTGCTAGATGAACGAACGTCTCTCCACATGCTCATTTGTGAGAGATAAGTGTGTGTGAAAGCCGTCCTTCAACTAGCTTGTTGGGAACACAAAGTTTCTTTACAGTTGCAAACTCCACTCCATACATATATATGGGAAGGTACTAGCTCCAACTCGGTTTTACAGTGAAAACTGCAGGAACTTCAAACCGGCACTAGGAAACAGACTGAGAAATCAGAGTAAAAGTTTCTCCTGCAACCCGTTCCCTTTGTGCTAGATGAACGAACGTCTCTCCACATGCTCAGTTTTGAGAGATAAGTGTGTGTGAAAGCCGTCCTTCAACTAGCTTGTTGGGAACACAAAGTTTCTTTTCAGTTGCAAACTCCACTCCATACATATATATGGGAAGGTACTAGCCCCAACTCGGTTTTACAGTGAAAACTGCAGGAACTTCAAACTAGCATTAGGAAACAGACTGAGAAACGAGAGTAAAAGTTTCTCCTGCAACCCGTTCCCTTTGTGCTAGATGAACGAACGTCTCTCCACATGCTCAGTTTTGAGAGATAATTGTGTGTGAAAGCCGTCCTTCAACTAGCTTGTTGGGAACACAAAGTTTCTTTTCAGTTGCAAACTCCAATCCATACATATATATGGGAAGGTACTAGCCCCAACTCGGTTTTACAGTGAAAACTGCAGGAACTTCAAACTAGCATTAGGAAACAGACTGAGATACGAGAGTAAAAGTTTCTCCTGCAACCCGTTCCCTTTGTGCTAGATGAACGAACGTCTCTCCACATGCTCAGTTTTGAGAGATAATTGTGTGTGAAAGCCGTAATTCAACTACCTTGTTGGGAACACAAAGATTCTTTTCAGTTGCAAACTCCATTCCATACATATATATGGGAAGGTACTAGCTCCAACTCGGTTTTACAGTGAAAACTGCAGGAACTTCAAACTAGCATTAGGAAACAGACTGAGAAACGAGAGTAAAAGTTTCTCCTGCAACCCGTTCCCTTTGTGCTAGATGAACGAACGTCTCTCCACATGCTCAGTTTTGAGAGATAAGTGTGTGTGAAAGCCGTCCTTCAACTAGCTTGTTGGGAACACAAAGTTTCTTTTCAGTTGCAAACTCCACTCCATACATATATATGGGAAGGTACTAGCTCCAACTCGGTTTTACAGTGAAAACTGCAGGAACTTCAAACTAGCATTAGGAAACAGACTGAGAAACCAGAGTAAAAGTTTCTCCTGCAACCCGTTCCCTTTGTGCTAGATGAACGAACGCCTCTCCACATCCTCAGTTCTGAGAGATAAGTGTGTGTGAAAGCCGTCCTTCAACTAGCTTGTTGGGAACACAAAGTTTCTTTTCAGTTGCAAACTCCACTCCATACATATATATGGGAAGGTACTAGCTCCAACTCGGTTTTACAGTGAAAACTGCAGGAACTTCAAACTAGCATTAGGAAACAGACTGAGAAACGAGAGTAAAAGTTTCTCCTGCAACCCGTTCCCTTTGTGCTAGATGAACGAACGTCTCTCCACATGCTCAGTTTTGAGAGATAAGTGTGTGTGAAAGCCGTCCTTCAACTAGCTTGTTGGGAACACAAAGTTTCTTTTCAGTTGCAAACACCAATCCATACATATATATGGGAAGGTACTAGCTCCAACTCGGTTTTACAGTGAAAACTGCAGGAACTTCAAACTAGCATTAGGAAACAGACTGAGAAACGAGAGTAAAAGTTTCTCCTGCAACCCGTTCCCTTTGTGCTAGATGAACGAACGTCTCTCCACATGCTCATTTGTGAGAGATAAGTGTGTGTGAAAGCCGTCCTTCAACTAGCTTGTTGGGAACACAAAGTTTCTTTTCAGTTGCAAACTCCACTCCATACATATATATGGGAAGGTACTAGCTCCAACTCGGTTTTACAGTGAAAACTGCAGGAACTTCAAACCGGCACTAGGAAACAGACTGAGAAACCAGAGTAAAAGTTTCTCCTGAAACCCGTTCCCTTTGTGCTAGATGAACGAACGTCTCTCCACATGCTCAGTTTTGAGAGATAAGTGTGTGTGAAAGCCGTCCTTCAACTAGCTTGTTGGGAACACAAAGTTTCTTTTCAGTTGCAAACTCCACTCCATACATATATATGGGAAGGTACTAGCTCCAACTCGGTTTTACAGTGAAAACTGCAGGAACTTCAAACTAGCATTAGGAAACAGACTGAGAAACGAGAGTAAAAGTTTCTCCTGCAACCCGTTCCCTTTGTGCTAGATGAACGAACGTCTCTCCACATGCTCAGTTTTGAGAGATAAGTGTGTGTGAAAGCCGTCCTTCAACTAGCTTGTTGGGAACACAAAGTTTCTTTTCAGTTGCAAACACCAATCCATACATATATATGGGAAGGTACTAGCTCCAACTCGGTTTTACAGTGAAAACTGCAGGAACTTCAAACTAGCATTAGGAAACAGACTGAGAAACGAGAGTAAAAGTTTCTCCTGCAACCCGTTCCCTTTGTGCTAGATGAACGAACGTCTCTCCACATGCTCAGTTTTGAGAGATAAGTGTGTGTGAAAGCCGTTCTTCAACTAGCTTGTTGGGAACACAAAGTTTCTTTTCAGTTGCAAACCCCACTCCATACATATATATGGGAAGGTACTAGCTCCAACTCGGTTTTACAGTGAAAACTGCAGGAACTTCAAACCGGCACTAGGAAACAGACTGAGAAACCAGAGTAAAAGTTTCTCCTGCAACCCGTTCCCTTTGTGCTAGATGAACGATCGTCTATCCACATGCTCAGTTTTGAGAGATAAGTTTGTTTGAAAGCCGTCCTTCAACTAGCTTGTTGGGAACACAAAGTTTCTTTTCAGTTGCAAACTCCACTCCATACATATATATGGGAAGGTACTAGCCCCAACTCGGTTTTACAGTGAAAACTGCAGGAACTTCAAACTAGCATTATGAAACAGACTGAGAAACGAGAGTAAAAGTTTCTCCTGCAACCCGTTCCCTTTGTGCTAGATGAACGAACGTCTCTCCACATGCTCAGTTTTGAGAGATAATTGTGTGTGAAAGCCGTCCTTCAACTAGCTTGTTGGGAACACAAAGTTTCTTTTCAGCTGCAAACTCCACTCCATACATATATATGGGAAGGTACTAGCTCCAACTCCGTTTTACAGTGAAAACTGCAGGAACTTCAAACTAGCATTAGGAAATAGACTGAGAAACGAGAGTAAAAGTTTCTCCTGCAACCCGTTCCCTTTGTGCTAGATGAACGAACGTCTCTCCACATGCTCAGTTTTGAGAGATAAGTGTGTGTGAAAGCCGTCCTTCAACTAGCTTGTTGGGAACACAAAGTTTCTTTTCAGTTGCAAACTCCACTCCATACATATATATGGGAAGGTACTAGCTCCAACTCGGTTTTACAGTGAAAACTGCAGGAACTTCAAACTAGCATTAGGAAACAGACTGAGAAACCAGAGTAAAAGTTTCTCCTGCAACCCGTTCCCTTTGTGCTAGATGAACGAACGCCTCTCCACATCCTCAATTCTGAGAGATAAGTGTGTGTGAAAGCCGTCCTTCAACTAGCTTGTTGGGAACACAAAGTTTCTTTTCACTTGCAAACTCCACTCCATACATATATATGGGAAGGTACTAGCTCCAACTCGGTTTTACAGTGAAACTGCAGGAACTTCAAACCGGCACTAGGAAACAGACTGAGAAACGAGAGTAAAAGTATCTCCTGCAACCCTTTCCCTTTGTGCTAGATGAACGAACGTCTCTCCACATGCTCAGTTGTGAGAGATAAGTGTGTGTGAAAGCCGTAATTCAACTAGCTTGATGGGAACACAAAGATTCTTTTCAGTTGCAAACTCCACTCCATACATATATATGGGAAGGTACTAGCCCCAACTCGGTTTTACAGTGAAAACTGCAGGAACTTCAAACTAGCATTAGGAAACAGACTGAGAAACGAGAGTTAAAGTTTCTCCTGCAACCCGTTCCCTTTGTGCTAGATGAACGAACGTCTCTCCACATGCTCAGTTTTGAGAGATAATTGTGTGTGAAAGCCGTCCTTCAACTAGCTTGTTGGGAACACAAAGTTTCTTTTCAGTTGCAAACTCCACTCCATACATATATATGGGAAGGTACTAGCTCCAACTCCGTTTTACAGTGAAAACTGCAGGAACTTCAAACTAGCATTAGGAAACAGACTGAGAAACGAGAGTAAAAGTTTCTCCTGCAACCCGTTCCCTTTGTGCTAGATGAACGAACGTCTCTCCACATGCTCAGTTTTGAGAGATAAGTGTGTGTGAAAGCCGTCCTTCAACTAGCTTGTTGGGAACACAAAGTTTCTTTTCAGTTGCAAACTCCACTCCATACATATATATGGGAAGGTACTAGCTCCAACTCGGTTTTACAGTGAAAACTGCAGGAACTTCAAACTAGCATTAGGAAACAGACTGAGAAACCAGAGTAAAAGTTTCTCCTGCAACCCGTTCCCTTTGTGCTAGATGAACGAACGCCTCTCCACATCCTCAGTTCTGAGAGATAAGTGTGTGTGAAAGCCGTCCTTCAACTAGCTTGTTGGGAACACAAAGTTTCTTTTCACTTGCAAACTCCACTCCATACATATATATGGGAAGGTACTAGCTCCAACTCGGTTTTACAGTGAAACTGCAGGAACTTCAAAGCGGCACTAGGAAACAGACTGAGAAACGAGAGTAAAAGTTTCTCCTGCAACCCTTTCCCTTTGTGCTAGATGAACGAACGTCTCTCCACATGCTCAGTTTTGAGAGATAATTGTGTGTGAAAGCCGTCCTTCAACTAGCTTGTTGGGAACACAAAGTTTCTTTTCAGCTGCAAACTCCACTCCATACATATATATGGGAAAGTACTAGCTCCAACTCCGTTTTACAGTGAAAACTGCAGGAACTTCAAACTAGCATTAGGAAATAGACTGAGAAACGAGAGTAAAAGTTTCTCCTGCAACCCGTTCCCTTTGTGCTAGATGAACGAACGTCTCTCCACATGCTCAGTTTTGAGAGATAAGTGTGTGTGAAAGCCGTCCTTCAACTAGCTTGTTGGGAACACAAAGTTTCTTTTCAGTTGCAAACTCCACTCCATACATATATATGGGAAGGTACTAGCTCCAACTCGGTTTTACAGTGAAAACTGCAGGAACTTCAAACTAGCATTAGGAAACAGACTGAGAAACCAGAGTAAAAGTTTCTCCTGCAACCCGTTCCCTTTGTGCTAGATGAACGAACGCCTCTCCACATCCTCAATTCTGAGAGATAAGTGTGTGTGAAAGCCGTCCTTCAACTAGCTTGTTGGGAACACAAAGTTTCTTTTCACTTGCAAACTCCACTCCATACATATATATGGGAAGGTACTAGCTCCAACTCGGTTTTACAGTGAAACTGCAGGAACTTCAAACCGGCACTAGGAAACAGACTGAGAAACGAGAGTAAAAGTATCTCCTGCAACCCTTTCCCTTTGTGCTAGATGAACGAACGTCTCTCCACATGCTCAGTTGTGAGAGATAAGTGTGTGTGAAAGCCGTAATTCAACTAGCTTGATGGGAACACAAAGATTCTTTTCAGTTGCAAACTCCACTCCATACATATATATGGGAAGGTACTAGCCCCAACTCGGTTTTACAGTGAAAACTGCAGGAACTTCAAACTAGCATTAGGAAACAGACTGAGAAACGAGAGTAAAAGTTTCTCCTGCAACCCGTTCCCTTTGTGCTAGATGAACGAACGTCTCTCCACATGCTCAGTTTTGAGAGATAATTGTGTGTGAAAGCCGTCCTTCAACTAGCTTGTTGGGAACACAAAGTTTCTTTTCAGTTGCAAACTCCACTCCATACATATATATGGGAAGGTACTAGCTCCAACTCCGTTTTACAGTGAAAACTGCAGGAACTTCAAACTAGCATTAGGAAACAGACTGAGAAACGAGAGTAAAAGTTTCTCCTGCAACCCGTTCCCTTTGTGCTAGATGAACGAACGTCTCTCCACATGCTCAGTTTTGAGAGATAAGTGTGTGTGAAAGCCGTCCTTCAACTAGCTTGTTGGGAACACAAAGTTTCTTTTCAGTTGCAAACTCCACTCCATACATATATATGGGAAGGTACTAGCTCCAACTCGGTTTTACAGTGAAAACTGCAGGAACTTCAAACTAGCATTAGGAAACAGACTGAGAAACCAGAGTAAAAGTTTCTCCTGCAACCCGTTCCCTTTGTGCTAGATGAACGAACGCCTCTCCACATCCTCAGTTCTGAGAGATAAGTGTGTGTGAAAGCCGTCCTTCAACTAGCTTGTTGGAAACACAAAGTTTCTTTTCACTTGCAAACTCCACTCCATACATATATATGGGAAGGTACTAGCTCCAACTCGGTTTTACAGTGAAACTGCAGGAACTTCAAAGCGGCACTAGGAAACAGACTGAGAAACGAGAGTAAAAGTTTCTCCTGCAACCCTTTCCCTTTGTGCTAGATGAACGAACGTCTCTCCACATGCTCAGTTGTGAGAGATATGTGTGTGTGAAAGCCGTATTTCAACTAGCTTGATGGGAACACAAAGATTCTTTTCAGTTGCAAACTCCATTCCATATATATATATGGGAAGGTACTAGCTCCAACTCGGATTTACAGTGAAAACTGCAGGAACTTCAAACTAGCATTAGGAAACAGACTGAGAAACGAGAGTAAAAGTTTCTCCTGCAACCCGTTCCCTTTGTGCTAGATGAACGAACGCCTCTCCACATCCTCAGTTCTGAGAGATAAGTGTGTGTGAAAGCCGTCCTTCAACTAGCTTGTTGGGAACACAAAGTTTCTTTTCACTTGCAAACTCCACTCCATACATATATATGGGAAGGTACTAGCTCCAACTCGGTTTTACAGTGAAACTGCAGGAACTTCAAACCGGCACTAGGAAACAGACTGAGAAACGAGAGTAAAAGTTTCTCCTGCAACCCTTTCCCTTTGTGCTAGATGAACGAACGTCTCTGCACATGCTCAGTTGTGAGAGATAAGTGTGTGTGAAAGCCGTAATTCAACTAGCTTGATGGAAACACAAAGATTCTTTTCATTTGCAAACTCCACTCCATATATATATATGGGAAGGTACTAGCTCCAACTCGGATTTACAGTGAAAACTGCAGGAACTTCAAACTAGCATTAGGAAACAGACTGAGAAACGTGAGTAAATGTTTCTCCTGCACCCGTTCCCTTTGTGCTAGATGAACGAACGTCTCTCCACATGCTCAGTTTTGAGAGATAAGTGTGTGTGAAAGCCGTACTTCAACTAGCTTGTTGGGAACACAAAGTTTCTTTTCAGTTGCAAACTCCACTCCATACATATATATGGGAAGGTACTAGCACCAAATCCGTTTTACAGTGAAAACTGCAGGAACTTCAAACTAGCATTAGGAAACAGACTCTGAAACGAGAGTAAAAGTTTCTCCTGCAAACCGTTCCCTTTTTGCTAGATGAACGAACGTCTCTCCACATGCTCAGTTTTGAGAGATATGTGTCTGTGAAAGCCCTCCTTCAACTAGCTTGTTGGGAACAAAAAGTTTCTTTTCAGTTGCAAACTCCACTCCATACATATGTATGGGAAGGTACTAGCTCCAACTCGGTTTTACAGTGAAAACGCAGGAACTTCAAACTAGCACTAGGAAACAGACTGAGAAACGAGAGTAAAAGTTTCTCCTGCAACCCGTTCCCTTTGTGCTAGATGAACGAACGTCTCTCCACATGCTCATTTGTGAGAGATAATTGTGTGTGAAAGCCGTCCTTCAACTAGCTTGTTGGGAACACAAAGTTTCTTTTCAGTTGCAAACTCCACTCCATACATATATATGGGAAGGTACTAGCTCCAACTCGGTTTTACAGTGAAAACTGCAGGAACTTCAAACCGGCACTAGGAAACAGACTGAGAAACCAGAGTAAAAGTTTATCCTGAAACCCGTTCCCTTTGTGCTAGATGAACGAACGTCTCTCCACATGCTCAGTTTTGAGAGATAAGTGTGTGTGAAAGCCGTCCTTCAACTAGCTTGTTGGGAACACAAAGTTTCTTTTCAGTTGCAAACTCCACTCCATACATATATATGGGAAGGTACTAGCTCCAACTCGGTTTTACGGTGAAAACGGCAGGAACTTCAAACTAGCATTAGGAAACAGACTGAGAAACGAGAGTAAAAGTTTCTCCTGCAACCCGTTCCCTTTGTGCTAGATGAACGAACGTCTCTCCACATGCTCAGTTTTGAGAGATAAGTGTGTGTGAAAGCCGTCCTTCAACTAGCTTGTTGGGAACACAAAGTTTCTTTTCAGTTGCAAACACCAATCCATACATATATATGGGAAGGTACTAGCTCCAACTCGGTTTTACAGTGAAAACTGCAGGAACTTCAAACTAGCATTAGGAAACAGACTGAGAAACGAGAGTAAAAGTTTCTCCTGCAACCCGTTCCCTTTGTGCTAGATGAACGAACGTCTCTCCACATGCTCAGTTTTGAGAGATAAGTGTGTGTGAAAGCCGTCCTTCAACTAGCTTGTTGGGAACACAAAGTTTCTTTTCAGTTGCAAACCCCACTCCATACATATATATGGGAAGGTACTAGCTCCAACTCGGTTTTACAGTGAAAACTGCAGGAACTTCAAACCGGCACTAGGAAACAGACTGAGAAACCAGAGTAAAAGTTTCTCCTGCAACCCGTTCCCTTTGTGCTAGATGAACGATCGTCTATCCACATGCTCAGTTTTGAGAGATAAGTTTGTTTGAAAGCCGTCCTTCAACTAGCTTGTTGGGAACACAAAGTTTCTTTTCAGTTGCAAACTCCACTCCATACATATATATGGGAAGGTACTAGCCCCAACTCGGTTTTACAGTGAAAACTGCAGGAACTTCAAACTAGCATTAGGAAACAGACTGAGAAACGAGAGTAAAAGTTTCTCCTGCAACCCGTTCCCTTTGTGCTAGATGAACGAACGTCTCTCCACATGCTCAGTTTTGAGAGATAATTGTGTGTGAAAGCCGTCCTTCAACTAGCTTGTTGGGAACACAAAGTTTCTTTTCAGTTGCAAACTCCACTCCATACATATATATGGGAAGGTACTAGCTCCAACTCCGTTTTACAGTGAAAACTGCAGGAACTTCAAACTAGCATTAGGAAATAGACTGAGAAACGAGAGTAAAAGTTTCTCCTGCAACCCGTTCCCTTTGTGCTAGATGAACGAACGTCTCTCCACATGCTCAGTTTTGAGAGATAAGTGTGTGTGAAAGCCGTCCTTCAACTAGCTTGTTGGGAACACAAAGTTTCTTTTCAGTTGCAAACTCCACTCCATACATATATATGGGAAGGTACTAGCTCCAACTCGGTTTTACAGTGAAAACTGCAGGAACTTCAAACTAGCATTAGGAAACAGACTGAGAAACCAGAGTAAAAGTTTCTCCTGCAACCCGTTCCCTTTGTGCTAGATGAACGAACGCCTCTCCACATCCTCAATTCTGAGAGATAAGTGTGTGTGAAAGCCGTCCTTCAACTAGCTTGTTGGGAACACAAAGTTTCTTTTCACTTGCAAACTCCACTCCATACATATATATGGGAAGGTACTAGCTCCAACTCGGTTTTACAGTGAAACTGCAGGAACTTCAAACCGGCACTAGGAAACAGACTGAGAAACCAGAGTAAAAGTTTCTCCTGCAACCCTTTCCCTTTGTGCTAGATGAACGAACGTCTCTCCACATGCTCAGTTGTGAGAGATATGTGTGTGTGAAAGCCGTATTTCAACTAGCTTGATGGGAACACAAAGATTCTTTTCAGTTGCAAACTCCACTCCATATATATATATGGGAAGGTACTAGCTCCAACTCGGATTTACAGTGAAAACTGCAGGAACTTCAAACTAGCATTAGGAAACAGACTGAGAAACGAGAGTAAAAGTTTCTCCTGCAACCCGTTCCCTTTGTGCTAGATGAACGAACGCCTCTCCACATCCTCAGTTCTGAGCGATAAGTGTGTGTGAAAGCCGTCCTTCAACTAGCTTGTTGGGAACACAAAGTTTCTTTTCACTTGCAAACTCCACTCCATACATATATATGGGAAGGTACTAGCTCCAACTCGGTTTTACAGTGAAACTGCAGGAACTTCAAACCGGCACTAGGAAACAGACTGAGAAACGAGAGTAAAAGTTTCTCCTGCAACCCTTTCCCTTTGTGCTAGATGAACGAACGTCTCTCCACATGCTCAGTTGTGAGAGATAAGTGTGTGTGAAAGCCGTAATTCAACTAGCTTGATGGGAACACAAAGATTCTTTTCAGTTGCAAACTCCACTCCATACATATATATGGGAAGGTACTAGCCCCAACTCGGTTTTACAGTGAAAACTGCAGGAACTTCAAACTAGCATTAGGAAACAGACTGAGAAACGAGAGTAAAAGTTTCTCCTGCAACCCGTTCCCTTTGTGCTAGATGAACGAACGTCTCTCCACATGCTCAGTTTTGAGAGATAATTGTGTGTGAAAGCCGTCCTTCAACTAGCTTGTTGGGAACACAAAGTTTCTTTTCAGTTGCAAACTCCACTCCATACATATATATGGGAAGGTACTAGCTCCAACTCCGTTTTACAGTGAAAACTGCAGGAACTTCAAACTAGCATTAGGAAACAGACTGAGAAACGAGAGTAAAAGTTTCTCCTGCAACCCGTTCCCTTTGTGCTAGATGAACGAACGTCTCTCCACATGCTCAGTTTTGAGAGATAAGTGTGTGTGAAAGCCGTCCTTCAACTAGCTTGTTGGGAACACAAAGTTTCTTTTCAGTTGCAAACTCCACTCCATACATATATATGGGAAGGTACTAGCTCCAACTCGGTTTTACAGTGAAAACTGCAGGAACTTCAAACTAGCATTAGGAAACAGACTGAGAAACCAGAGTAAAAGTTTCTCCTGCAACCCGTTCCCTTTGTGCTAGATGAACGAACGCCTCTCCACATCCTCAGTTCTGAGAGATAAGTGTGTGTGAAAGCCGTACTTCAACTAGCTTGTTGGGAACACAAAGTTTCTTTTCACTTGCAAACTCCACTCCATACATATATATGGGAAGGTACTAGCTCCAACTCGGTTTTACAGTGAAACTGCAGGAACTTCAAACCGGCACTAGGAAACAGACTGAGAAACGAGAGTAAAAGTTTCTCCTGCAACCCTTTCCCTTTGTGCTAGATGAACGAACGTCTCTCCACATGCTCAGTTGTGAGAGATATGTGTGTGTGAAAGCCGTATTTCAACTAGCTTGATGGGAACACAAAGATTCTTTTCAGTTGCAAACTCCACTCCATATATATATATGGGAAGCTACTAGCTCCAACTCGGATTTACAGTGAAAACTGCAGGAACTTCAAACTAGCATTAGGAAACAGACTGAGAAACGAGAGTAAAAGTTTCTCCTGCAACCCGTTCCCTTTGTGCTAGATGAACGAACGCCTCTCCACATCCTCAGTTCTGAGATATAAGTGTGTGTGAAAGCCGTCCTTCAACTAGCTTGTTGGGAACACAAAGTTTCTTTTCACTTGCAAACTCCACTCCATACATATATATGGGAAGGTACTAGCTCCAACTCGGTTTTACAGTGAAACTGCAGGAACTTCAAACCGGCACTAGGAAACAGACTGAGAAACGAGAGTAAAAGTTTCTCCTGCAACCCTTTCCCTTTGTGCTAGATGAACGAACGTCTCTGCACATGCTCAGTTGTGAGAGATAAGTGTGTGTGAAAGCCGTAATTCAACTAGCTTGATGGGAACACAAAGATTCTTTTCAGTTGCAAACTCCACTCCATATATATATATGGGAAGGTACTAGCTCCAACTCGGATTTACAGTGAAAACTGCAGGAACTTCAAACTAGCATTAGGAAACAGACTGAGAAACGTGAGTAAATGTTTCTCCTGCACCCGTTCCCTTTGTGCTAGATGAACGAACGTCTCTCCACATGCTCAGTTTTGAGAGAAAAGTGTGTGTGAAAGCCGTACTTCAACTAGCTTGTTGGGAACACAAAGTTTCTTTTCAGTTGCAAACTCCACTCCATACATATATATGGGAAGGTACTAGCACCAAATCGGTTTTACAGTGAAAACTGCAGGAACTTCAAACTAGCATTAGGAAACAGACTCTGAAACGAGAGTAAAAGTTTCTCCTGCAAACCGTTCCCTTTTTGCTAGATGAACGAACGTCTCTCCACATGCTCAGTTTTGAGAGATAAGTGTCTGTGAAAGCCCTCCTTCAACTAGCTTGTTGGGAACAAAAAGTTTCTTTTCAGTTGCAAACTCCACTCCATACATATGTATGGGAAGGTACTAGCTCCAACTCGGTTTTACAGTGAAAACGCAGGAACTTCAAACTATCACTAGGAAACAGACTGAGAAACGAGAGTAAAAGTTTCTCCTGCAACCCGTTCCCTTTGTGCTAGATGAACGAACGTTTCTCCACATGCTCAGTTTTGAGAGATAAGTGTGTGTGAAAGCCGTCTTTCAACTAACTTGTTGGGAACACAAATTTCTTTTCAGTTGCAAACTCCACTCCATACATATATATGGGAAGGTAGTAGCTCCAACTCGGTTTTACAGTGAAAACTGCAGGAACTTCAAACTAGCATTAGGAAACAGACTGAGAAACGAGAGTAAAACTTTCTCCTGCAAACCGTTCCCTTTGTGCTAGATGAACGAACGTCTCTCCACATGCTCAGTTTTGAGAGATAAGTGTGTGTGAAAGTCGTCCTTCAAATAGCTAGTTGGGAACATAAAGTTTCTTTTCAGTTGCAAACTCCACTCCATACATATATATGGGAAGGTACTAGCTCCAACTCGGTTTTACAGTGAAAACTGCAGGAACTTCAAACTAGCATTAGGAAACAGACTGAGAAACGAGAGTAAAAGTTTCTCCTGCAACCCGTTCCCTTTGTGCTAGATGAACGAACGTCTCTCCACATGCTCAGTTTTGAGAGATAAGTGTGTGTGAAAGCCGTCCTTCAACTAGCTTGTTGGGAACACAAAGTTTCTTTTCAGTTGCAAACTCCACTCCATACATATATATGGGAAGGTACTAGCTCCAACACGGTTTTACAGTGAAACTGCAGGAACTTCAAACCAGCACTAGGAAACATACTGAGAAACGAGAGTAAAAGTTTCCCCTGCAACACGTTCCCTTTGTGCTAGATGAACGAAGGTCTCTCCACATGCTCAGTTGTGAGAGAGAAGTGTGTGTTAAAGCCGTAATTCAACTAGCTTGTTGGGAACACAAAGTTTCTTTTCAGTTGCAAACTCCACTCCATACATGTATATGGGAAGGTACTAGCTCCAACTCAGTTTTACAGTGAAAACGCAGGAATTTCAAACTAGCACTAGGAAACAGACTGAGAAACGAGAGTAAAAGTTTCTCCTGCAACCCGTTCCCTTTGTGCTAGATGAACGAACGTTTCTCCACATGCTCAGTTTTGAGAGATAAGTGTGTGTGAAAGCCGTCTTTCAACTAACTTGTTGGGAACACAAATTTCTTTTCAGTTGCAAACTCCACTCCATACATATATATGGGAAGGTAGTAGCTCCAACTCGGTTTTACAGTGAAAACTTCAGGAACTTCAAACTAGCATTAGGAAACAGACTGAGAAACGAGAGTAAAACTTTCTCCTGCAAACCGTTCCCTTTGTGCTAGATGAACGAACGTCTCTCCACATGCTCAGTTTTGAGAGATAAGTGTGTGTGAAAGCCGTCCTTCAACTAGCTTGTTGGGAACACAAAGTTTCTTTTCAGTTGCAAACTCCACTCCATACATATATATTGGAAGGTACTAGCTCCAACTCGGTTTTACAGTCAAAACTGCAGGAACTTCAAACTAGCATTATGAAACAGACTGAGAAACGAGAGTAAAAGTTTCTCCTGCAACCCGTTCCCTTTGTGCTAGATGAACGAACGTCTCTCCACATGCTCAGTTTTGAGAGATAAGTGTGTGTGAAAGCCGTCTTTCAACTAGCTTGTTGGGAACACAAAGTTTCTTTTCAGTTGCAAACTCCACTCCATACATATGTATGGGAAGGTACTAGCTCCAACTCGGTTTTACAGTGAAAACTGCAGGAACTTCAAACTAGCATTAGGAAACAGACTGAGAAACGAGAGTAAAAGTTTCTCCTGCAACCCGTTCCCTTTGTGCTAGATGAACGAACGTCTCTCCACATGCTCAGTTTTGAGAGATAAGTGTGTGTGAAAGCTGTCCTTCAACTAGCTTGTTGGGAACACAAAGTTTCTTTTCAGTTGCAAACTCCACTCCATACATATATATGGGAAGGTACTAGCTCCAACTCGGTTTTACAGTGAAACTGCAGGAACTTCTAACCAGCACTAGGAAACATACTGAGAAACGAGAGTAAAAGTTTCCCCTGCAACCCGTTCCCTTTGTGCTAGATGAACGAAGGTCTCTCCACATGCTCAGTTGTGAGAGAGAAGTGTGTGTTAAAGCCGTAATTCAACTAGCTTGTTGGGAACACAAAGTTTCTTTTCAGTTGCAAACTCCACTCCATACATGTATATGGGAAGGTACTAGCTCCAACTCAGTTTTACAGTGAAAACTGCAGGAACTTCAAACTAGCATTAGGAAACAGACTGAGAAAGGAGAGTAAAAGTTTCCTCTGCAACCCGTTCCCTTTGTGCTAGATGAACGAACGTCTCTCCACATGCTCAGGTTTGAGAAATAAGTGTGTGTGAAAGCCGTCCTTCAACTAGCTTGTTGGGAACACAAAGTTTCTTTTCAGTTGCAAAGTCCACTCCATACATATATATGAGAAGGTACTAGTTCCAACTCGGTTTTACAGTGAAAACTGCAGGAACTTCAAACTTGCATTAGGAAACAGACTGAGAAACGAGAGTAAAAGTTTCTCCTGCAACCCGTTCCCTTTGTGCTAGATGAACGAACGTCTCTCCACATGCTCAGATCTGAGAGATAAGTGTGTGTGAAAGCCGTCCTTCAACTAGCTTGTTGGGAACACAAAGTTTCTTTTCAGTTGCAAACTCCACTCCATACATATATATGGGAAGGTACTAGCTCCAACTCGGTTTTACAGTGAAAACTGCAGGAACTTCAAACCGGCATTAGGAAACAGACTGAGAAACCAGAGTAAAAGTTTCTCCTGCAACCCGTTCCCTTTGTGCTAGATGAACGAACGTCTCTCCACATGCTCATTTGTGAGAGATAAGTGTGTGTGAAAGCCGTCCTTCAACTAGCTTGTTGGGAACACAAAGTTTCTTTTCAGTTGCAAACTCCACTCCATACATATATATGGGAAGGTACTAGCTCCAACTCGGTTTTACAGTGAAAACTGCAGGAACTTTAAACCGGCACTAGGAAACAGACTGAGAAACCAGAGTAAAATTTTCTCCTGCAACCCGTTCCCTTTGTGCTAGATGAACGAACGTCTCTCCACATGCTCAGTTTTGAGAGATAAGTGTGTGTGAAAGCCGTCCTTCAACTAGCTTGTTGGGAACACAAAGTTACTTTTCAGTTGCAAACTCCACTCCATACATATATATGGGAAGGTACTAGCTCCAACTCGGTTTTACAGTGAAAACTGCAGGAACTTCAAACTAGCATTAGGAAACAGACTGAGAAACGAGAGTAAAAGTTTCTCCTGCAACCCGTTCCCTTTGTGCTAGATAAACGAACGTCTCTCCACATGCTCAGTTTTGAGAGATAAGTGTGTGTGAAAGCCGTCCTTCAACTAGCTTGTTGGGAACACAAAGTTTCTTTTCAGTTGCAAACTCCACTCCATACATATATATTGGGAGGTACTAGCTCCAACTCGGTTTTACAGTCAAAACTGCAGGAACTTCAAACTAGCATTATGAAACAGACTGAGAAACGAGAGTAAAAGTTTCTCCTGCAACCCGTTCCCTTTGTGCTAGATGAACGAACGTCTCTCCACATGCTCAGTTTTGAGAGATAAGTGTGTGTGAAAGCCGTCTTTCAACTAGCTTGTTGGGAACACAAAGTTTCTTTTCAGTTGCAAACTCCACTCCATACATATATATGGGAAGGTACTAGCTCCAACTCGGTTTTACAGTGAAAACTGCAGGAACTTCAAACTAGCATTAGGAAACAGACTGAGAAACGAGAGTAAAAGTTTCTCCTGCAACCCGTTCCCTTTGTGCTAGATGAACGAACGTCTCTCCACATGCTCAGTTTTGAGAGATAAGTGTGTGTGAAAGCCGTCCTTCAACTAGCTTGTTGGGAACACAAAGTTTCTTTTCAGTTGCAAACTCCACTCCATACATATATATGGGAAGGTACTAGCTCCAACTCGGTTTTACAGTGAAACTGCAGGAACTTCAAACCAGCACTAGGAAACATACTGAGAAACGAGAGTAAAAGTTTCCCCTGCAACCCGTTCCCTTTGTGCTAGATGAACGAAGGTCTCTCCACATGCTCAGTTGTGAGAGAGAAGTGTGTGTTAAAGCCGTAATTCAACTAGCTTGTTGGGAACACAAAGTTTCTTTTCAGTTGCAAACTCCACTCCATACATGTATATGGGAAGGTACTAGCTCCAAATCAGTTTTACAGTGAAAACTGCAGGAACTTCAAACTAGCATTAGGAAACAGACTGAGAAAGGAGAGTAAAAGTTTCCTCTGCAACCCGTTCCCTTTGTGCTAGATGAACGAACGTCTCTCCACATGCTCAGTTTTGAGAAATAAGTGTGTGTGAAAGCCGTCCTTCAACTAGCTTGTTGGGAACACAAAGTTTCTTTTCAGTTGCAAAGTCCACTCCATACATATATATGAGAAGGTACTAGCTCCAACTCGGTTTTACAGTGAAAACTGCAGGAACTTCAAACTAGCATTAGGAAACAGACTGAGAAACGAGAGTAAAAGTTTCTCCTGCAACCCTTTCCCTTTGTTCTAGATGAACGAAAGTCTCTCCACATGCTCAGATCTGAGAGATAAGTGTGTGTGAAAGCCGTCCTTCAACTAGCTTGTTGGGAACACAAAGTTTCTTTTCAGTTGCAAACTCCACTCCATACATATATATGGGAAGGTACTAGCTCCAACTCGGTTTTACAGTGAAAACTGCAGGAACTTCAAACCGGCATTAGGAAACAGACTGAGAAACCAGAGTAAAAGTTTCTCCTGCAACCCGTTCCCTTTGTGCTAGATGAACGAACGTCTCTCCACATGCTCATTTGTGAGAGATAAGTGTGTGTGAAAGCCGTCCTTCAACTAGCTTGTTGGGAACACAAAGTTTCTTTTCAGTTGCAAACTCCACTCCATACATATATATGGGAAGGTACTAGCTCCAACTCGGTTTTACAGTGAAAACTGCAGGAACTTCAAACTAGCATTAGGAAACAGACTGAGAAACGAGAGTAAAAGTTTCTCCTGCAACCCGTTCCCTTTGTGCTAGATAAACGAACGTCTCTCCACATGCTCAGTTTTGAGAGATAAGTGTGTGTGAAAGCCGTCCTTCAACTAGCTTGTTGGGAACACAAAGTTTCTTTTCAGTTGCAAACTCCACTCCATACATATATATGGGAAGGTACTAGCTCCAACTCGGTTTTACAGTGAAAACTGCAGGAACTTCAAACCGGCACTAGGAAACAGACTGAGAAACGAGAGTAAAAGTTTCTCCTGCAACCCGTTCCCTTTGTGCTAGATGAACGATCGTCTATCCACATGCTCAGTTTTGAGAGATAAGTTTGTTTGAAAGCCGTCCTTCAACTAGCTTGTTGGGAACACAAAGTTTCTTTTCAGTTGCAAACTCCACTCCATACATATATATGGGAAGGTACTAGCCCCAACTCGGTTTTACAGTGAAAACTGCAGGAACTTCAAACTAGCATTAGGAAACAGACTGAGAAACCAGAGTAAAAGTTTCTCCTGCAACCCGTTCCCTTTGTGCTAGATGAACGATCGTCTATCCACATGCTCAGTTTTGAGAGATAAGTTTGTTTGAAAGCCGTCCTTCAACTAGCTTGTTGGGAACACAAAGTTTCTTTTCAGTTGCAAACTCCACTCCATACATATATATGGGAAGGTACTAGCCCCAACTCGGTTTTACAGTGAAAACTGCAGGAACTTCAAACTAGCATTAGGAAACAGACTGAGAAACGAGAGTAAAAGTTTCTCCTGCAACCCGTTCCCTTTGTGCTAGATGAACGAACGCCTCTCCACATGCTCAGTTCTGAGAGATAAGTGTGTGTGAAAGCCGTCCTTCAACTAGCTTGTTGGGAACACAAAGTTTCTTTTCAGTTGCAAACACCACTCCATACATATATATGGGAAGGTACTAGCTCCAACTCGGTTTTACAGTGAAACTGCAGGAACTTGAAACCGGCACTAGGAAACAGACTGAGAAACGAGTGTAAAAGTTTCTCCTGCAACCCGTTCCATTTGTGCTAGATGAACGAACGTCTCTCCACATTCTCAGTTGTGAGAGATAAGTGTGTGTGAAAACCGTAATTCAACTAGCTTGTTGGGAACACAAAGTTTCTTTTCAGTTGCAAACTCCACTCTATACATATATATGGGAAGGTACTAGCTCCAACTCAGTTTTACAGTGAAAACTGCAGGAACTTCAAACTAGCATTAGGAAACAGATTGAGAAACGAGAGTAAAAGTTTCCTCTGCAACCCGTTCCCTTTGTGCTAGATGAACGAACGTCTCTCCACATGCTCAGTTTTGAGAGATAAGTGTGTGTGGAAGCCGTCCTTCAACTAGCTTGTTGGGAACACAAAGTTTCTTTTCAGTTGCAAACTCCACTCCATACATATATATGGGAAGGTACTAGCTCCAACTCGGTTTTACAGTGAAAACTGCAGGAACTTCAAACTAGCACTAGGAAACAGACTGAGAAACGAGAGTAAAAGTTTCTCCTGCAACCCGTTCCCTTTGTGCTAGATGAACGAACGTCTCTCCACATGCTCATTTGTGAGAGATAAGTGTGTGTGAAAGCCGTCCTTCAACTAGCTTGTTGGGAACACAAAGTTTCTTTTCAGTTGCAAACTCCACTCCATACATATATATGGGAAGGTACTAGCTCCAACTCTGTTATACAGTGAATACTGCAGGAACTTCAAACCGGCACTAGGAAACAGACTGATATAAGGGAGTAAAAGTATCTCCTGCAACCCGTTCCCTTTGTGCTAGATGAACGAACGCCTCTCCACATGCTCAGTTCTGAGAGATAAGTGTGTGTGAAAGCCGTCCTTCAACTAGCTTGTTGGGAACACAAAGTTTCTTTTCAGTTGCAAACTCCACTCCATACATATATATGGGAAGGTACTAGCTCCAACTCGGTTTTACAGTGAAACTGCAGGAACTTCAAACCGGCACTAGGAAACAGACTGAGAAACGAGAGTAATAGTTTCTCCTGCAACCCGTTCCCTTTGTGCTAGATGAACGAACGTCTCTCCACATGCTCAGTTGTGAGAGATAAGTGTGTGTGAAAGCCGTAATTCAACTAGCTTGTTGGGAACACAAAGTTTCTTTTCAGTTGCAAACTCCACTCTATACATATATATGGGAAGGAACTAGCTCCAACTCAGTTTTACAGTGAAAACTGCAGGAACTTCAAACTAGCATTAGGAAACTGACTGAGAAACGAGAGTAAAAGTTTCCTCTGCAACCTGTTCCCTTTGTGCTAGATGAACGAACGTCTCTCCACATGCTCAGTTTTGAGAGATAAGTGTGTGTGAAAGCCGTCCTTCAACTAGCTTGTTGGGAACACAAATTTTCTTTTCAGTTGCAAACTCCACTCCATACATATATATGGGAAGGTACAAGCTCCAACTCGGTTTTACAGTGAAAACTGCAGGAACTTCAAACTAGCACTAGGAAACAGACTGAGAAACGAGAGTAAAAGTTTCCCCTGCAACCCGTTCCCTTTGTGCTAGATGAACGAACGTCTCTCCACATGCTCATTTGTGAGAGATAATTGTGTGTGAAAGCCGTCCTTCAACTAGCTTGTTGGGAACACAAAGTTTCTTTTCAGTTGCAAACTCCACTCCATACATATATATGGGAAGGTACTAGCTCCAACTCGGTTTTACAGTGAAAACTGCAGGAACTTCAAACCGGCACTAGGAAACAGACTGAGAAACCAGAGTAAAAGTTTCTACTGCAACCCGTTCCCTTTGTGCTAGATGAACGAACGTCTCTCCACATGCTCAGTTTTGAGAGATAAGTGTGTGTGTAAGCCGTCCTTCAACTAGCTTGTTGGGAACACAAAGTTTCTTTTCAGTTGCAAACTCCACTCCATAAATATATATGGGAAGGTACTAGCTCCAACTCGGTTTTACAGTGAAAACTGCAGGAACTTCAAACTAGCATTAGGAAACAGACTGAGGAACGAGAGTAAAAGTTTCTCCTGCAACCCGTTCCATTTGTGCTAGATGAACGAACGTCTCTCCACATGCTCAGTTTTGAGAGATAAGTGTGTGTGGAAAGCCGCCCTTCAACTAGCTTGTTGGGAACACAAAGTTTCTTTTCAGTTGCAAACTCCACTCCATACATATATATGGGAAGGTACTAGCTCCAACTCCGTTTTACAGTGAAAACTGCAGGAACATCAAACCGGCACTAGGAAACAGACTGAGAAACCAGAGTAAAAGTTTCTCCTGCAACCCGTTCCCTTTGTGCTAGATGAACGAACGTCTCTCCACATGCTCATTTGTGAGAGATAAGTGTGTGTGAAAGCCGTCCTTCAACTAGCTTGTTGGGAACACAAAGTTTCTTTTCAGTTGCAAACTCCACTCCATACATATATATGGGAAGGTACTAGCTCCAACTCGGTTTTACAGTGAAAACTTCAGGAACTTCAAACCGGCACTAGGAAACAGACTGAGAAACGTGAGTAAAAGTTTCTCCTGCAACCCGTTCCCTTTGTGCTAGATGAACGAACGTCTCTCCACATGCTCAGTTTTGAGAGATAAGTATGTGTGTAAGCCGTCCTTCAACTAGCTTGTTGGGAACACAAAGTTTCTTTTCAGTTGCAAACTCCACTCCATAAATATATATGGGAAGGTACTAGCTCCAACTCGGTTTTACAGTGAAAACTGCAGGAACTTCAAACTAGCATTAGGAAACAGACTGAGGAACGAGAGTAAAAGTTTCTCCTGCAACCCGTTCCCTTTGTGCTAGATGAACGAACGTCTCTCCACATGCTCAGTTTTGAGAGATAAGTGTGTGTGAAAGCCGCCCTTCAACTAGCTTGTTGGGAACACAGTTTCTTTTCAGTTGCAAACTCCACTCCATACATATATATGGGAAGGTACTAGCTCCAACTCGGTTTTACAGTGAAAACTGCAGGAACTTCAAACTAGCATTAGGAAACAGACTGAGAAACGAGAGTAAAAGTTTCTCCTGCAACCCGTTCCCTTTGTGCTAGATGAACGAACGTCTCTCCACATTCTCATTTGTGAGAGATAAGTGTGTGTGAAAGCCGCCCTTCAACTAGCTTGTTGGGAACACAGTTTCTTTTCAGTTGCAAACTCCACTCCATACATATATATGGGAAGGTACTAGCTCCAACTCAGTTTTACAGTGAAAACTGCAGGAACTTCAATCTAGCATTAGGAAACAGATTGAGAAACGAGAGTAAAAGTTTCCTATGCAACCCGTTCCCTTTGTGCTAGATGAACGAACGTCTCTCCACATGCTCAGTTTTGAGAGATAAGTGTGTGTGGAAGCCGTCCTTCAACTAGCTTGTTGGGAACACAAAGTTTCTTTTCAGTTGCAAACTCCACTCCATACATATATATGGGAAGGTACTAGCTCCAACTCGGTTTTACAGTGAAAACTGCAGGAACTTAAAACTAGCACTAGGAAACAGACTGAGAAACGAGTGTAAAAGTTTCTCCTGCAACCCGTTCCCTTTGTGCTAGATGAACGAACGTCTCTCCACATGCTCATTTGTGAGAGATAAGTGTGTGTGAAAGCCGTCCTTCAACTACCTTGTTGGGAACACAAAGTTTCTTTTCAGTTGCAAACTCCACTCCATACATATATATGGGAAGGTACTAGCTCCAACTCTGTTATACAGTGAATACTGCAGGAACTTCAAACCGGCACTAGGAAACAGACTGATATAAGGGAGTAAAAGTATCTCCTGCAACCCGTTCCCTTTGTGCTAGATGAACGAACGCCTCTCCACATGCTCAGTTCTGAGAGATAAGTGTGTGTGAAAGCCGTCCTTCAACTAGCTTGTTGGGAACACAAAGTTTCTTTTCAGTTGCAAACTCCACTCCATACATATATATGGGAAGGTACTAGCTCCAACTCGGTTTTACAGTGAAACTGCAGGAACTTCAAACCGGCACTAGGAAACAGACTGAGAAACGAGAGTAATAGTTTCTCCTGCAACCCTTTCCCTTTGTGCTAGATGAACGAACGTCTCTCCACATGCTCAGTTGTGAGAGATAAGTGTGTGTGAAAGCCGTAATTCAACTAGCTTGTTGGGAACACAAAGTTTCTTTTCAGTTGCAAACTCCACTCTATACATATATATGGGAAGGAACTAGCTCCAACTCAGTTTTACAGTGAAAACTGCAGGAACTTCAAACTAGCATTAGGAAACAGACTGAGAAACGAGAGTAAAAGTTTCCTCTGCAACCTGTTCCCTTTGTGCTAGATGAACGAACGTCTCTCCACATGCTCAGTTTTGAGAGATAAGTGTGTGTGAAAGCCGTCCTTCAACTAGCTTGTTGGGAACACAAATTTTCTTTTCAGTTGCAAACTCCACTCCATACATATATATGGGAAGGTACAAGCTCCAACTCGGTTTTACAGTGAAAACTGCAGGAACTTCAAACTAGCACTAGGAAACAGACTGAGAAACGAGAGTAAAAGTTTCCCCTGCAAACCGTTCCCTTTGTGCTAGATGAACGAACGTCTCTCCACATGCTCATTTGTGAGAGATAATTGTGTGTGAAAGCCGTCCTTCAACTAGCTTGTTGGGAACACAAAGTTTCTTTTCAGTTGCAAACTCCACTCCATACATATATATGGGAAGGTACTAGCTCCAACTCGGTTTTACAGTGAAAACTGCAGGAACTTCAAACCGGCACTAGGAAACAGACTGAGATACCAGAGTAAAAGTTTCTACTGCAACCCGTTCCCTTTGTGCTAGATGAACGAACGTCTCTCCACATGCTCAGTTTTGAGAGATAAGTGTGTGTGTAAGCCGTCCTTGAACTAGCTTGTTGGGAACACAAAGTTTCTTTTCAGTTGCAAACTCCACTCCATAAATATATATGGGAAGGTACTAGCTCCAACTCGGTTTTACAGTGAAAACTGCAGGAACTTCAAACTAGCATTAGGAAACAGACTGAGGAACGAGAGTAAAAGTTTCTCCTGCAACCCGTTCCATTTGTGCTAGATGAACGAACGTCTCTCCACATGCTCAGTTTTGAGAGATAAGTGTGTGTGGAAAGCCGCCCTTCAACTAGCTTGTTGGGAACACAAAGTTTCTTTTCAGTTGCAAACTCCACTCCATACATATATATGGGAAGGTACTAGCTCCAACTCCGTTTTACAGTGAAAACTGCAGGAACATCAAACCGGCACTAGGAAACAGACTGAGAAACCAGAGTAAAAGTTTCTCCTGCAACCCGTTCCCTTTGTGCTAGATGAACGAACGTCTCTCCACATGCTCATTTGTGAGAGATAAGTGTGTGTGAAAGCCGTCCTTCAACTAGCTTGTTGGGAACACAAAGTTTCTTTTCAGTTGCAAACTCCACTCCATACATATATATGGGAAGGTACTAGCTCCAACTCGGTTTTACAGTGAAAACTTCAGGAACTTCAAACCGGCACTAGGAAACAGACTGAGAAACGTGAGTAAAAGTTTCTCCTGCAACCCGTTCCCTTTGTGCTAGATGAACGAACGTCTCTCCACATGCTCAGTTTTGAGAGATAAGTATGTGTGTAAGCCGTCCTTCAACTAGCTTGTTGGGAACACAAAGTTTCTTTTCAGTTGCAAACTCCACTCCATAAATATATATGGGAAGGTACTAGCTCCAACTCGGTTTTACAGTGAAAACTGCAGGAACTTCAAACTAGCATTAGGAAACAGATTGAGGAACGAGAGTAAAAGTTTCTCCTGCAACCCGTTCCCTTTGTGCTAGATGAACGAACGTCTCTCCACATGCTCAGTTTTGAGAGATAAGTGTGTGTGAAAGCCGCCCTTCAACTAGCTTGTTGGGAACACAGTTTCTTTTCAGTTGCAAACTCCACTCCATACATATATATGGGAAGGTACTAGCTCCAACTCCGTTTTACAGTGAAAACTGCAGGAACTTCAAACCGGCACTAGGAAACAGACTGAGAAAACAGAGTAAAAGTTTCCTCTGCAACCCGTTCCCTTTGTGCTAGATGAACGAACGTCTCTCCACATGCTCAGTTTTGAGAAATTAGTGTGTGTGAAAGCCGTCCTTCAACTAGCTTGTTGGGAACACAAAGTTTCTGTTCAGTTGCAAAGTCCACTCCATACATATATATGAGAAGGTACTAGCTCCAACTCGGTTTTACAGTGAAAACTGCAGGAACTTCAAACTAGCATTAGGAAACAGACTGAGAAACGAGAGTAAAAGTTTCCCCTGCAACCCGTTCCCTTTGTGCTAGATGAACGAACGTCTCTCCACATGCTCAGATCTGAGAGATAAGTGTGTGTGAAAGCCGTCCTTCAACTAGCTTGTTGGGAACACAAAGTTTCTTTTCAGTTGCAAACTCCACTCCATACATACATATGGGAAGGTACTAGCTCCAACTCGGTTTTACAGTGAAAACTGCAGGAACTTCAAACCGGCATTAGGAAACAGACTGAGAAACCAGAGTAAAAGTTTCTCCTGCAACCCGTTCCCTTTGTGCTAGATGAACGAACGTCTCTCCACATGCTCATTTGTGAGAGATAAGTGTGTGTGAAAGCCGTCCTTCAACTAGCTTGTTGGGAACACAAAGTTTCTTTTCAGTTGCAAACTCCACTCCATACATATATATGGGAAGGTACTAGCTCCAACTCGGTTTTACAGTGAAAACTGCAGGAACTTTAAACCGGCACTAGGAAACAGACTGAGAAACCAGAGTAAAATTTTCTCCTGCAACCCGTTCCCTTTGTGCTAGATGAACGAACGTCTCTCCACATGCTCAGTTTTGAGAGATAAGTGTGTGTGAAAGCCGTCCTTCAACTAGCTTGTTGGGAACACAAAGTTACTTTTCAGTTGCAAACTCCACTCCATACATATATATGGGAAGGTACTAGCTCCAACTCGGTTTTACAGTGAAAACTGCAGGAACTTCAAACTAGCATTAGGAAACAGACTGAGAAACGAGAGTAAAAGTTTCTCCTGCAACCCGTTCCATTTGTGCTAGATAAACGATCGTCTCTCCACATGCTCAGTTTTGAGAGATAAGTGTGTGTGAAAGCCGTCCTTCAACTAGCTTGTTGGGAACACAAAGTTTCTTTTCAGTTGCAAACTCCACTCCATACATATATATGGGAAGGTACTAGCTCCAACTCGGTTTTACAGTGAAAACTGCAGGAACTTCAAACTAGCATTAGGAAACAGACTGAGAAACGAGAGTAAAACTTTCTCCTGCAAACCGTTCCCTTTGTGCTAGATGAACGAACGTCTCTCCACATGCTCAGTTTTGAGAGATAATTGTGTGTGAAAGCCGTCCTTCAACTAGCTTGTTGGGAACACAAAGTTTCTTTTCAGTTGCAAACTCCACTCCATACATATATATGGGAAGGTACTAGCTCCAACTCGGTTTTACAGTGAAAACTGCAGGAACTTCAAACTAGCATTAGGAAACAGACTGCGAAACGAGAGTAAAAGTTTCTCCTGCAACCCGTTCCCTTTGTGCTAGATGAACGAACGTCTCTCCACATGCTCAGTTTTGAGAGATAAGTGTGTGTGAAAGCCGTCCTTCAACTAGCTTGTTGGGAACACAAAGTTTCTTTTCAGTTGCAAACTCCACTCCATACATATATATGGGAAGGTACTAGCTCCAACTCGGTTTTACAGTGAAAACTGCAGGAACTTCAAACTAGCATTAGGAAACAGACTGAGAAACGAGAGTAAAAGTTTCTGCTGCAACCCGTTCCCTTTGTGCTAGATGAACGAAGGTCTCTCCACATGCTCAGTTTTGAGAGATAAGTGTGTGTGAAAGCCGTAATTCAACTAGCTTGTTGGGAACACAAAGTTTCTGTTCAGTTGCAAACACCAATCCATACATATATATGGGAAGGTACTAGCTCCAACTCGGTTTTACAGTGAAAACTGCAGGAACTTCAAACCGGCACTAGGAAACAGACTGAGAAACCAGAGTAAAAGTTTCTCCTGCAACCCGTTCCCTTTGTGCTAGATGAACGAACGTCTCTCCACATGCTCAGTTTTGAGAGATAAGTGTGTGTGAAAGCCGTCCTTCAACTAGCTTGTTGGGAACACAAAGTTTCTTTTCAGTTGCAAACTCCACTCCATACATATATATGGGAAGGTACTAGCTCCAACTCGGTTTTACAGTGAAAACTGCAGGAACTTCAAACTAGCACTAGGAAACAGACTGAGAAACGAGAGTAAAAGTAACTCCTGCAACCCGTTCCCTTTGTGCTAGATGAACGAACGTCTCTCCACATGCTCAGTTTTGAGAGATAAGTGTGTGTGAAAGCCGTCCTTCAACTAGATTGTTGGGAACACAAAGTTTCTTTTCAGTTGCAAACACCAATCCATACATATATATGGGAAGGTACTAGCTCCAACTCGGTTTTACAGTGAAAACTGCAGGAACTTCAAACTAGCATTAGGAAACAGACTGAGAAACGAGAGTAAAAGTTTCTCCTGCAACCCGTTCCCTTTGTGCTAGATGAACGAACGTCTCTCCACATGCTCATTTGTGAGAGATAAGTGTGTGTGAAAGCCGTCCTTCAACTATCTTGTTGGGAACACAAAGTTTCTTTTCAGTTGCCAACTCCACTCCATACATATATATGGGAAGGTACTAGCTCCAACTCGGTTTTACAGTGAAAACTGCAGGAACTTCAAACCGGCACTAGGAAACAGACTGAGAAACCAGAGTAATAGTTTCTCCTGCAACCCGTTCCCTTTGTGCTAGATGAACGAACGTCTCTCCACATGCTCAGTTTTGAGAGATAAGTGTGTGTGAAAGCCGTCCTTCAACTAGCTTGTTGGGAACACAAAGTTTCTTTTCAGTTGCAAACTCCACTCCATACATATATATGGGAAGGTACTAGCTCCAACTCGGTTTTACAGTGAAAACTGCAGGAACTTCAAACTAGCACAAGGAAACAGACTGAGAAACGAGAGTAAAAGTATTTATTGCAACCCGTTCCCTTTGTGCTGATGAACGATCGTCTATCCACATGCTCAGTTTTGAGAGATAAGTGTGTGTGAAAGCCGTCCTTCAACTAGCTTGTTGGGAACACAAAGTTTCTTTTCAGTTGCAAACCCCACTCCATACATATATATGGGAAGGTACTAGCTCCAACTCGGTTTTACAGTGAAAACTGCAGGAACTTCAAACCGGCACTAGGAAACAGACTGAGAAACCAGAGTAAAAGTTTCTCCTGCAACCCGTTCCCTTTGTGCTAGATGAACGATCGTCTATCCACATGCTCAGTTTTGAGAGATAATTGTGTGTGAAAGCCGTCCTTCAACTAGCTTGTTGGGAACACAAAGTTTCTTTTCAGTTGCAAACTCCACTCCATACATATATATGGGAAGGTACTAGCTCCAACTCGGTTTTACAGTGAAAACTGCAGGAACTTCAAACTAGCATTAGGAAACAGACTGCGAAACGAGAGTAAAAGTTTCTCCTGCAACCCGTTCCCTTTGTGCTAGATGAACGAACGTCTCTCCACATGCTCAGTTTTGAGAGATAAGTGTGTGTGAAAGCCGTCCTTCAACTAGCTTGTTGGGAACACAAAGTTTCTTTTCAGTTGCAAACTCCACTCCATACATATATATGGGAAGGTACTAGCTCCAACTCGGTTTTACAGTGAAAATTGCAGGAACTTCAAACTAGCATTAGGAAACAGACTGAGAAACGAGAGTAAAAGTTTCTCCTGCAACCCGTTCCCTTTGTGCTAGATGAACGAAGGTCTCTCCACATGCTCAGTTTTGAGAGATAAGTGTGTGTGAAAGCCGTCCTTCAACTAGCTTGTTGGGAACACAAAGTTTCTTTTCAGTTGCAAACACCAATCCATACATATATATGGGAAGGTACTAGCTCCAACTCGGTTTTACAGTGAAAACTGCAGGAACTTCAAACCGGCACTAGGAAACAGACTGAGAAACCAGAGTAAAAGTTTCTCCTGCAACCCGTTCCCTTTGTGCTAGATGAACGAACGTCTCTCCACATGCTCAGTTTTGAGAGATAAGTGTGTGTGAAAGCCGTCCTTCAACTAGCTTGTTGGGAACACAAAGTTTCTTTTCAGTTGCAAACTCCACTCCATACATATATATGGGAAGGTACTAGCTCCAACTCGGTTTTACAGTGAAAACTGCAGGAACTTCAAACTAGCACTAGGAAACAGACTGAGAAACGAGAGTAAAAGTATCTCCTGCAACCCGTTCCCTTTGTGCTAGATGAACGAACGTCTCTCCACATGCTCAGTTTTGAGAGATAAGTGTGTGTGAAAGCCGTCCTTCAACTAGATTGTTGGGAACACAAAGTTTCTTTTCAGTTGCAAACACCAATCCATACATATATATGGGAAGGTACTAGCTCCAACTCGGTTTTACAGTGAAAACTGCAGGAACTTCAAACTAGCATTAGGAAACAGACTGAGAAACGAGAGTAAAAGTTTCTCCTGCAACCCGTTCCCTTTGTGCTAGATGAACGAACGTCTCTCCACATGCTCATTTGTGAGAGATAAGTGTGTGTGAAAGCCGTCCTTCAACTATCTTGTTGGGAACACAAAGTTTCTTTTCAGTTGCCAACTCCACTCCATACATATATATGGGAAGGTACTAGCTCCAACTCGGTTTTACAGTGAAAACTGCAGGAACTTCAAACCGGCACTAGGAAACAGACTGAGAAACCAGAGTAAAAGTTTCTCCTGCAACCCGTTCCCTTTGTGCTAGATGAACGAACGTCTCTCCACATGCTCAGTTTTGAGAGATAAGTGTGTGTGAAAGCCGTCCTTCAACTAGCTTGTTGGGAACACAAAGTTTCTTTTCAGTTGCAAACTCCACTCCATACATATATATGGGAAGGTACTAGCTCCAACTCGGTTTTACAGTGAAAACTGCAGGAACTTCAAACTAGCACTAGGAAACAGACTGAGAAACGAGAGTAAAAGTATCTCCTGCAACCCGTTCCCTTTGTGCTGATGAACGATCGTCTATCCACATGCTCAGTTTTGAGAGATAAGTGTGTGTGAAAGCCGTCCTTCAACTAGCTTGTTGGGAACACAAAGTTTCTTTTCAGTTGCAAACCCCACTCCATACATATATATGGGAAGGTACTAGCTCCAACTCGGTTTTACAGTGAAAACTGCAGGAACTTCAAACCGGCACTAGGAAACAGAGTGAGAAACCAGAGAAAAAGTTTCTCCTGCAACCCGTTCCCTTTGTGCTAGATGAACGATCGTCTATCCACATGCTCAGTTTTGAGAGATAATTGTGTGTGAAAGCCGTCCTTCAACTAGCTTGTTGGGAACACAAAGTTTCTTTTCAGTTGCAAACTCCACTCCATACATATATATGGGAAGGTACTAGCTCCAACTCGGTTTTACAGTGAAAACTGCAGGAACTTCAAACTAGCATTAGGAAACAGACTGCGAAACGAGAGTAAAAGTTTCTCCTGCAACCCGTTCCCTTTGTGCTAGATGAACGAACGTCTCTCCACATGCTCAGTTTTGAGAGATAAGTGTGTGTGAAAGCCGTCCTTCAACTAGCTTGTTGGGAACACAAAGTTTCTTTTCAGTTGCAAACTCCACTCCATACATATATATGGGAAGGTACTAGCTCCAACTCGGTTTTACAGTGAAAACTGCAGGAACTTCAAACTAGCATTAGGAAACAGACTGAGAAACGAGAGTAAAAGTTTCTCCTGCAACCCGTTCCCTTTGTGCTAGATGAACGAAGGTCTCTCCACATGCTCAATTTTGAGAGATAAGTGTGTGTGAAAGCCGTCCTTCAACTAGCTTGTTGGGAACACAAAGTTTCTTTTCAGTTGCAAACTCCACTCCATACATATATATGGGAAGGTACTAGCTCCAACTCGGTTTTACAGTGAAAACTGCAGGAACTTCAAACTAGCACTAGGAAACAGACTGAGAAACGAGAGTAAAAGTATCTCCTGCAACCCGTTCCCTTTGTGCTAGATGAACGAACGTCTCTCCACATGCTCAGTTTTGAGAGATAAGTGTGTGTGAAAGCCGTCCTTCAACTAGCTTGTTGGGAACACAAAGTTTCTTTTCAGTTGCAAACACCAATCCATACATATATATGGGAAGGTACTAGCTCCAACTCGGTTTTACAGTGAAAACTGCAGGAACTTCAAACTAGCATTAGGAAACAGACTGAGAAACGAGAGTAAAAGTTTCTCCTGCAACCCGTTCCCTTTGTGCTAGATGAACGAACGTCTCTCCACATGCTCATTTGTGAGAGATAAGTGTGTGTGAAAGCCGTCCTTCAACTATCTTGTTGGGAACACAAAGTTTCTTTTCAGTTGCCAACTCCACTCCATACATATATATGGGAAGGTACTAGCTCCAACTCGGTTTTACAGTGAAAACTGCAGGAACTTCAAACCGGCACTAGGAAACAGACTGAGAAACGAGAGTAAAAGTTTCTCCTGCAACCCGTTCCCTTTGTGCTAGATGAACGAACGTCTCTCCACATGCTCAGTTTTGAGAGATAAGTGTGTGTGAAAGCCGTCCTTCAACTAGCTTGTTGGGAACACAAAGTTTCTTTTCAGTTGCAAACTCCACTCCATACATATATATGGGAAGGTACTAGCTCCAACTCGGTTTTACAGTGAAAACTGCAGGAACTTCAAACTAGCACTAGGAAACAGACTGAGAAACGAGAGTAAAAGTATCTCATGCAACCCGTTCCCTTTGTGCTAGATGAACGATCGTCTATCCACATGCTCAGTTTTGAGAGATAAGTGTGTGTGAAAGCCGTCCTTCAACTAGCTTGTTGGGAACACAAAGTTTCTTTTCAGTTGCAAACCCCACTCCATACATATATATGGGAAGGTACTAGCTCCAACTCGGTTTTACAGTGAAAACTGCAGGAACTTCAAACCGGCACTAGGAAACAGACTGAGAAACCAGAGTAAAAGTTTCTCCTGCAACCCGTTCCCTTTGTGCTAGATGAACGAAGGTCTCTCCACATGCTCAATTTTGAGAGATAAGTGTGTGTGAAAGCCGTCCTTCAACTAGCTTGTTGGGAACACAAAGTTTCTTTTCAGTTGCAAACTCCACTCCATACATATATATGGGAAGGTACTAGCTCCAAATCGGTTTTACAGTGAAAACTGCAGGAACTTCAAACTAGCACTAGGAAACAGACTGAGAAACGAGAGTAAAAGTATCTCCTGCAACCCGTTCCCTTTGTGCTAGATGAACGAACGTCTCTCCACATGCTCAGTTTTGAGAGATAAGTGTGTGTGAAAGCCGTCCTTCAACTAGCTTGTTGGGAACACAAAGTTTCTTTTCAGTTGCAAACACCAATCCATACATATATATGGGAAGGTACTAGCTCCAACTCGGTTTTACAGTGAAAACTGCAGGAACTTCAAACTAGCATTAGGAAACAGACTGAGAAACGAGAGTAAAAGTTTCTCCTGCAACCCGTTCCCTTTGTGCTAGATGAACGAACGTCTCTCCACATGCTCATTTGTGAGAGATAAGTGTGTGTGAAAGCCGTCCTTCAACTATCTTGTTGGGAACACAAAGTTTCTTTTCAGTTGCCAACTCCACTCCATACATATATATGGGAAGGTACTAGCTCCAACTCGGTTTTACAGTGAAAACTGCAGGAACTTCAAACCGGCACTAGGAAACAGACTGAGAAACGAGAGTAAAAGTTTCTCCTGCAACCCGTTCCCTTTGTGCTAGATGAACGAACGTCTCTCCACATGCTCAGTTTTGAGAGATAAGTGTGTGTGAAAGCCGTCCTTCAACTAGCTTGTTGGGAACACAAAGTTTCTTTTCAGTTGCAAACTCCACTCCATACATATATATGGGAAGGTACTAGCTCCAACTCGGTTTTACAGTGAAAACTGCAGGAACTTCAAACTAGCACTAGGAAACAGACTGAGAAACGAGAGTAAAAGTATCTCCTGCAACCCGTTCCCTTTGTGCTAGATGAACGATCGTCTATCCACATGCTCAGTTTTGAGAGATAAGTGTGTGTGAAAGCCGTCCTTCAACTAGCTTGTTGGGAACACAAAGTTTCTTTTCAGTTGCAAACCCCACTCCATACATATATATCGGAAGGTACTAGCTCCAACTCGGTTTTACAGTGAAAACTGCAGGAACTTCAAACCGGCACTAGGAAACAGACTGAGAAACCAGAGTAAAAGTTTCTCCTGCAACCCGTTCCCATTGTGCTAGATGAACGATCGTCTATCCACATGCTCAGTTTTGAGAGATAAGTTTGTTTGAAAGCCGTCCTTCAACTAGCTTGTTGGGAACACAAAGTTTCTTTTCAGTTGCAAACTCCACTCCATACATATATATGGGAAGGTACTAGCCCCAACTCGGTTTTACAGTGAAAACTGCAGGAACTTCAAACTAGCATTAGGAAACAGACTGAGAAACCAGAGTAAAAGTTTCTCCTGCAACCCGTTCCCTTTGTGCTAGATGAACGATCGTCTATCCACATGCTCAGTTTTGAGAGATAAGTTTGTTTGAAAGCCGTCCTTCAACTAGCTTGTTGGGAACACAAAGTTTCTTTTCAGTTGCAAACTCCACTCCATACGTATATATGGGAAGGTACTAGCCCCAACTCGGTTTTACAGTGAAAACTGCAGGAACTTCAAACTAGCATTAGGAAACAGACTGAGAAACGAGAGTAAAAGTTTCTCCTGCAACCCGTTCCCTTTGTGCTAGATGAACGAACGCCTCTCCACATGCTCAGTTCTGAGAGATAAGTGTGTGTGAAAGCCGTCCTTCAACTAGCTTGTTGGGAACACAAAGTTTCTTTTCACTTGCAAACTCCACTCCATACATATATATGGGAAGGTACTAGCTCCAACTCGGTTTTACAGTGAAACTGCAGGAACTTCAAACCGGCACTAGGAAACAGACTGAGAAACGAGAGTAAAAGTTTCTCCTGCAACCCGTTCCCTTTGTGCTAGATGAACGAACGTCTCTCCACATGCTCAGTTGTGAGAGATAAGTGTGTGTGAAAACCGTAATTCAACTAGCTTGTTGGGAACACAAAGTTTCTTTTCAGTTGCAAACTCCACTCTATACATATATATGGGAAGGTACTAGCTCCAACTCAGTTTTACAGTGAAAACTGCAGGAACTTCAAACTAGCATTAGGAAACAGATTGAGAAACGAGAGTAAAAGTTTCCTCTGCAACCCGTTCCCTTTGTGCTAGATGAACGAACGTCTCTCCACATGCTCAGTTTTGAGAGATAAGTGTGTGTGGAAGCTGTCCTTCAACTAGCTTGTTGGGAACACAAAGTTTCTTTTCAGTTGCAAACTCCACTCTATACATATATATGGGAAGGAACTAGCTCCAACTCAGTTTTACAGTGAAAACTGCAGGAACTTCAAACTATCATTAGGAAACAGACTGAGAAACGAGAGTAAAAGTTTCCTCTGCAACCTGTTCCCTTTGTGCTAGATGAACGAACGTCTCTCCACATGCTCAGTTTTGAGAGATAAGTGTGTGTGAAAGCCGTCCTTCAACTAGCTTGTTGGGAACACAAAGTTTCTTTTCAGTTGCAAACTCCACTCCATACGTATATATGGGAAGGTACTAGCCCCAACTCGGTTTTACAGTGAAAACTGCAGGAACTTCAAACTAGCATTAGGAAACAGACTGAGAAACGAGAGTAAAAGTTTCTCCTGCAACCCGTTCCCTTTGTGCTAGATGAACGAACGCCTCTCCACATGCTCAGTTCTGAGAGATAAGTGTGTGTGAAAGCCGTCCTTCAACTAGCTTGTTGGGAACACAAAGTTTCTTTTCAGTTGCAAACTCCACTCCATACATATATATGGGAAGGTACTAGCTCCAACTCGGTTTTACAGTGAAACTGCAGGATCTTCAAACCGGCACTAGGAAACAGACTGAGAAACCAGAGTAAAAGTTTCTACTGCAACCCGTTCCCTTTGTGCTAGATGAACGAACGTCTCTCCACATGCTCAGTTGTGAGAGATAAGTGTGTGTGAAAGCCGTCCTTCAACTAGCTTGTTGGGAACACAAAGTTTCTTTTCAGTTGCAAACTCCACTCCATACATATATATGGGAAGGTACAAGTTCCAACTCGGTTTTACAGTGAAAACTGCAGGAACTTCAAACTAGCACTAGGAAACAGACTGAGAAACGAGAGTAAAAGTTTCCTCTGCAACCCGTTCCCTTTGTGCTAGATGAACGAACGTCTCTCCACATGCTCAGTTTTGAGAGATAAGTGTGTGTGAAAGCCGCCCTTCAACTAGCTTGTTGGGAACACAGTTTCTTTTCAGTTGCAAACTCCACTCCATACATATATAAGGGAAGGTACTAGCTCCAACTCCGTTTTACAGTGAAAACTGCAGGAACTTCAAACCGGCACTAGGAAACAGACTGAGAAACGAGAGTAATAGTTTCTCCTGCAACCCGTTCCCTTTGTGCTAGATGAACGAACGTCTCTCCACATGCTCAGTTGTGAGAGATAAGTGTGTGTGAAAGCCGTAATTCAACTAGCTTGTTGGGAACACAAAGTTTCTTTTCAGTTGCAAACTCCACTCTATACATATATATGGGAAGGAACTAGCTCCAACTCAGTTTTACAGTGAAAACTGCAGGAACTTCAAACTATCATTAGGAAACAGACTGAGAAACGAGAGTAAAAGTTTCCTCTGCAACCTGTTCCCTTTGTGCTAGATGAACGAACGTCTCTCCACATGCTCAGTTTTGAGAGATAAGTGTGTGTGAAAGCCGTCCTTCAACTAGCTTGTTGGGAACACAAAGTTTCTTTTCAGTTGCAAACTCCACTCCATACATATATATGGGAAGGTACTAGCTCCAACTCGGTTTTACAGTGAAACTGCAGGAACTTCAAACCGGCACTAGGAAACAGACTGAGAAACCAGAGTAAAAGTTTCTACTGCAACCCGTTCCCTTTGTGCTAGATGAACGAACGCCTCTCCACATGCTCAGTTCTGAGAGATAAGTGTGTGTGAAAGCCGTCCTTCAACTAGCTTGTTGGGAACACAAAGTTTCTTTTCAGTTGCAAACTCCACTCCATACATATATATGGGAAGGTACTAGCTCCAACTCGGTTTTACAGTGAAACTGCAGGAACTTCAAACCGGCACTAGGAAACAGACTGAGAAACCAGAGTAAAAGTTTCTACTGCAACCCGTTCCCTTTGTGCTAGATGAACGAACGTCTCTCCACATGCTCAGTTGTGAGAGATAAGTGTGTGTGAAAGCCGTCCTTCAACTAGCTTGTTGGGAACACAAAGTTTCTTTTCAGTTGCAAACTCCACTCCATACATATATATGGGAAGGTACAAGTTCCAACTCGGTTTTACAGTGAAAACTGCAGGAACTTCAAACTAGCACTAGGAAACAGACTGAGAAACGAGAGTAAAAGTTTCCTCTGCAACCCGTTCCCTTTGTGCTAGATGAACGAACGTCTCTCCACATGCTCAGTTTTGAGAGATAAGTGTGTGTGAAAGCCGCCCTTCAACTAGCTTGTTGGGAACACAGTTTCTTTTCAGTTGCAAACTCCACTCCATACATATATAAGGGAAGGTACTAGCTCCAACTCCGTTTTACAGTGAAAACTGCAGGAACTTCAAACCGGCACTAGGAAACAGACTGAGAAACGAGAGTAATAGTTTCTCCTGCAACCCGTTCCCTTTGTGCTAGATGAACGAACGTCTCTCCACATGCTCAGTTGTGAGAGATAAGTGTGTGTGAAAGCCGTAATTCAACTAGCTTGTTGGGAACACAAAGTTTCTTTTCAGTTGCAAACTCCACTCTATACATATATATGGGAAGGAACTAGCTCCAACTCAGTTTTACAGTGAAAACTGCAGGAACTTCAAACTATCATTAGGAAACAGACTGAGAAACGAGAGTAAAAGTTTCCTCTGCAACCTGTTCCCTTTGTGCTAGATGAACGAACGTCTCTCCACATGCTCAGTTTTGAGAGATAAGTGTGTGTGAAAGCCGTCCTTCAACTAGCTTGTTGGGAACACAAAGTTTCTTTTCAGTTGCAAACTCCACTCCATACATATATATGGGAAGGTACAAGTTCCAACTCGGTTTTACAGTGAAAACTGCAGGAACTTCAAACTAGCACTAGGAAACAGACTGAGAAACGAGAGTAAAAGTTTCTCCTGCAACCCGTTCCCTTTGTGCTAGATGAACGAACGTCTCTCCACATGCTCATTTGTGAGAGATAAGTGTGTGTGAAAGCCGTCCTTCAACTAGCTTGTTGGGAACACAAAGTTTCTTTTCAGTTGCAAACTCCACTCCATACATATATATGGGAAGGTACTAGCTCCAACTCGGTTTTACAGTGAAAACTGCAGGAACTTCAAACCGGCACTAGGAAACAGTCTGAGAAACCAGAGTAAAAGTTTCTACTGCAACCCGTTCCCTTTGTGCTAGATGAACGAACGTCTCTCCACATGCTCAGTTTTGAGAGATAAGTGTGTGTGTAAGCCGTCCTTCAACTAGCTTGTTGGGAACACAAAGTTTCTTTTCAGTTGCAAACTCCACTCCATAAATATATATGGGAAGGTACTAGCTCCAACTCGGTTTTACAGTGAAAACTGCAGGAACTTCAAACTAGCATTAGGAAATAGACTGAGGAACGAGAGTAAAAGTTTCTCCTGCAACCCGTTCCATTTGTGCTAGATGAACGAACGTCTCTCCACATGCTCATTTGTGAGAGATAAGTGTGTGTGAAAGCCGTTCTTCAACTAGCTTGTTGGGAACACAAAGTTTCTTTTCAGTTGCAAACTCCACTCCATACATATATATGGGAAGGTACTAGCTCCAACTCGGTTTTACAGTGAAAACTGCAGGAACTTCAAACCGGCACTAGGAAACAGACTGAGAAACCAGAGTAAAAGTTTCTCCTGCAACCCGTTCCCTTTGTGCTAGATGAACGAACGTCTCTCCACATGCTCAGTTTTGAGAGATAAGTGTGTGTGAAAACCGTCCTTCAACTAGCTTGTTGGGAACACAAAGTTTCTTTTCAGTTGCAAACACCAATCCATAAATATATATGGGAAGGTACTAGCTCCAACTCGGTTTTACAGTGAAAACTGCAGGAACTTCAAACTAGCATTAGGAAACAGACTGAGAAACGAGAGTAAAAGTTTCCCCTGCAACCCGTTCCAATTGTGCTAGATGAACGAACGTCTCTCCACATGCTCAGGTTTGAGAGATAAGTGTGTGTGAAAGCCGCCCTTCAACTAGCTTGTTGGTAACACAGTTTCTTTTCAGTTGCAAACTCCACTCCATACATATATAAGGGAAGGTAGTAGCTCCAACTCGGTTTTACAGTGAAAACTGCAGGAACTTCAAACCGGCACTAGGAAACAGACTGAGAAACCAGATTAAAAGTTTCTCCTGCAACCCGTTCCCTTTGTGCTAGATGAACGAACGTCTCTCCACATGCTCAGTTTTGAGAGATAAGTGTGTGTGAAAGCCGCCCTTCAACTAGCTTGTTGGGAACACAGTTTCTTTTCAGTTGCAAACTCCACTCCATACAAATATATGGGAAGGTACTAGCTCCAACTCGGTTTTACAGTGAAAACTGCAGGAACTTCAAACTAGCATTAGGAAACAGACTGAGGAACGAGAGTAAAAGTTTCCTCTGCAACCCGTTCCCTTTGTGCTAGATGAACGAACGTCTCTCCACATGCTCAGTTTTGAGAGATAAGTGTGTGTGAAAGCCGCCCTTCAACTAGCTTGTTGGGAACACAGTTTCTTTTCAGTTGCAAACTCCACTCCATACATATATAAGGGAAGGTACTAGCTCCAACTCCGTTTTACAGTGAAAACTGCAGGAACATCAAACCGGCACTAGGAAACAGACTGAGAAACCAGAGTACAAGTTTCTCCTGCAACCCGTTCCCTTTGTGCTAGATGAACGAACGTCTCTCCACATGCTCATTTGTGAGAGATAAGTGTGTGTGAAAGCCGTCCTTCAACTAGCTTGTTGGGAACACAAAGTTTCTTTTCAGTTGCAAACTCCACTCCATACATATATATGGGAAGGTACTAGCTCCAACTCGGTTTTACAGTGAAAACTTCAGGAACTTCAAACCGGCACTAGGAAACAGACTGAGAAACCAGAGTAAAACTTTCTCCTGCAACCCGTTCCCTTTGTGCTAGATGAACGAACGTCTCTCCACATGCTCAGTTTTGAGAGATAAGTATGTGTGTAAGCCGTCCTTCAACTAGCTTGTTGGGAACACAAAGTTTCTTTTCAGTTGCAAACTCCACTCCATAAATATATATGGGAAGGTACTAGTTCCAACTCGGTTTTACAGTGAAAACTGCAGGAACTTCAAACTAGCATTAGGAAACAGACTGAGGAACGAGAGTAAAAGTTTCTCCTGCAACTCGTTCCCTTTGTGCTAGATGAACGAACGTCTCTCCACATGCTCAGTTTTGAGAGATAAGTGTGTGTGAAAGCCGCCCTTCAACTAGCTTGTTGGGAACACAGTTTCTTTTCAGTTGCAAACTCCACTCCATACATATATATGGGAAGGTACTAGCTCCAACTCCGTTTTACAGTGAAAACTGCAGGAACTTCAAACCGGCACTAGGAAACAGACTGAGAAACCAGAGTAAAAGTTTCTCCTGCAACCCGTTCCCTTTGTGCTAGATGAACGAACGTCTCTCCACATGCTCAGTTTTGACAGATAAGTGTGTGTGAAAGCCGCCCTTCAACTAGCTTGTTGGTAACACAGTTTCTTTTCATTTGCAAACTCCACTCCATACATATATATGGGAAGGTAGTAGCTCCAACTCGGTTTTACAGTGAAAACTGCAGGAACTTCAAACCGGCACTAGGAAACAGACTGAGAAACCAGATTAAAAGTTTCTCCTGCAACCCGTTCCCTTTGTGCTAGATGAACGAACGTCTCTCCACATGCTCAGTTTTGAGAGATAAGTGTGTGTGAAAGCCTCCCTTCAACTAGCTTGTTGGGAACACAGTTTCTTTTCAGTTGCAAACTCCACTCCATACATATATATGGGAAGGTACTAGCGCCAAATCGTTTTTACAGTGAAAACTGCAGGAACTTCAAACTAGCATTAGGAAACAGACTGAGGAACGAGAGTAAAAGTTTCCTCTGCAACCCGTTCCCTTTGTGCTAGATGAACGAACGTCTCTCCACATGCTCAGTTTTGAGAGATAAGTGTGTGTGAAAGCCGTCCTTCAACTAGCTTGTTGGGAACACAAAGTTTCTTTTCAGTTGAAAACTCCACTCCATACATATATATGGGAAGGTACAAGCTCCAACTCGGTTTTACAGTGAAAACTGCAGGAACTTCAAACTAGCACTAGGAAACAGACTGAGAAACGAGAGTAAAAGTTTCTCCTGCAACCCGTTCCCTTTGTGCTAGATGAACGAACGTCTCTCCACATGCTCATTTGTGAGAGATAAGTGTGTGTGAAAGCCGTCCTTCAACTAGCTTGTTTGGAACACAAAGTTTCTTTTCAGTTGCAAACTCCACTCCATACATATATATGGGAAGGTACTAGCTCCAACTCGGTTTTACAGTGAAAACTGCAGGAACTTCAAACCGGCACTAGGAAACAGACTGAGAAACCAGAGTAAAAGTTTCTACTGCAACCCGTTCCCTTTGTGCTAGATGAACGAACGTCTCTCCACATGCTCAGTTTTGAGAGATAAGTGTGTGTGTAAGCCGTCCTTCAACTAGCTTGTTGGGAACACAAAGTTTCTTTTCAGTTGCAAACTCCACTCCATAAATATATATGGGAAGGTACTAGCTCCAACTCGGTTTTACAGTGAAAACTGCAGGAACTTCAAACTAGCATTAGGAAACAGACTGAGGAACGAGAGTAAAAGTTTCTCCTGCAACCCGTTCCATTTGTGCTAGATGAACGAACGTCTCTCCACATGCTCAGTTTTGAGAGATAAGTGTGTGTGAAAGCCGTCCTTCAAATAGCTTGTTGGGAACACAAAGTTTCTTTTCAGTTGCAAACTCCACTCCATAAATATATATGGGAAGGTACTAGCTCCAACTCGGTTTTACAGTGAAAACTGCAGGAACTTCAAACTAGCATTAGGAAACAGACTGAGGAACGAGAGTAAAAGTTTCTCCTGCAACCCGTTCCATTTGTGCTAGATGAACGAACGTCTCTCCACATGCTCAGTTTTGAGAGATAAGTGTGTGTGAAAGCCGCCCTTCAACTAGCTTGTTGGGAACACAGTTTCTTTTCAGTTGCAAACTCCACTCCATACATATATATGGGAAGGTACTAGCTCCAACTCCGTTTTACAGTGAAAACTGCAGGAACATCAAACCGGCACTAGGAAACAGACTGAGAAACCAGAGTAAAAGTTTCTCCTGCAACCCGTTCCCTTTGTGCTAGATGAACGAACGTCTCTCCACATGCTCATTTGTGAGAGATAAGTGTGTGTGAAAGCCGTCCTTCAACTAGCTTGTTGGGAACACAAAGTTTCTTTTCAGTTGCAAACTCCACTCCATACATATATATGGGAAGGTACTAGCTCCACTCGGTTTTACAGTGAAAACTTCAGGAACTTCAAACCGGCACTAGGAAACAGACTGAGAAACCAGAGTAAAAGTTTCTCCTGCAACACGTTCCCTTTGTGCTAGATGAACGAACGTCTCTCCACATGCTCAGTTTTGAGAGATAAGTATGTGTGTAAGCCGTCCTTCAACTAGCTTGTTGGGAACACAAAGTTTCTTTTCAGTTGCAAACTCCACTCCATAAATATATATGGGAAGGTACTAGCTCCAACTCGGTTTTACAGTGAAAACTGCAGGAACTTCAAACTAGCATTAGGAAACAGACTGAGGAACGAGAGTAAAAGTTTCCCCTGCAACCCGTTCCAATTGTGCTAGATGAACGAACGTCTCTCCACATGCTCAGTTTTGAGAGATAAGTGTGTGTGAAAGCCGCCCTTCAACTAGCTTGTTGGTAACACAGTTTCTTTTCAGTTGCAAACTCCACTCCATACATATATATGGGAAGGTAGTAGCTCCAACTCGGATTTACAGTGAAAACTGCAGGAACTTCAAACCGGCACTAGGAAACAGACTGAGAAACCAGATTAAAAGTTTCTCCTGCAACCCGTTCCCTTTGTGCTAGATGAACGAACGTCTCTCCACATGCTCAGTTTTGAGAGATAAGTGTGTGTGAAAGCCGCCCTTCAACTAGCTTGTTGGGAACACAGTTTCTTTTCAGTTGCAAACTCCACTCCATACATATATATGGGATGGTACTAGCTCCAACTCGTTTTTACAGTGAAAACTGCAGGAACTTCAAACTAGCATTAGGAAACAGACTGAGGAACGAGAGTAAAAGTTTCTCCTGCAACCCGTTCCCTTTGTGCTAGATGAACGAACGTCTCTCCACATGCTCAGTTTTGAGAGATAAGTGTGTGTGAAAGCCGCCCTTCAACTAGCTTGTTGGGAACACAGTTTCTTTTCAGTTGCAAACTCCACTCCATACATATATATGGGAAGGTACTAGCTCCAACTCCGTTTTACAGTGAAAACTGCAGGAACTTCAAACCGGCACTAGGAAACAGACTGAGAAACCAGAGTAAAAGTTTCTCCTGCAACCCGTTCCCTTTGTGCTAGATGAACGAACGTCTCTCCACATGCTCAGTTTTGAGAGATAAGTGTGTGTGAAAGCCGTCCTTCAACTAGCTTGTTGGGAACACAAGTTTCTTTTCAGTTGCAAACACCAATCCATAAATATATATGGGAAGGTACTAGCTCCAACTCGGTTTTACAGTGAAAACTGCAGGAACTTCAAACTAGCATTAGGAAACAGACTGAGAAACGAGAGTAAAAGTTTCTCCTGCAACCCTTTCCAATTGTGCTAGATGAACGAACGTCTCTCCACATGCTCAGTTTTGAGAGATAAGTGTGTGTGAAAGCCGCCCTTCAACTAGCTTGTTGGTAACACAGTTTCTTTTCAGTTGCAAACTCCACTCCATACATATATATGGGAAGGTAGTAGCTCCAACTCGATTTTACAGTGAAAACTGCAGGAACTTCAAACCGGCACTAGGAAACAGACTGAGAAACCAGATTAAAAGTTTCTCCTGCAACCCGTTCCCTTTGTGCTAGATGAACGAACGTCTCTCCACATGCTCAGTTTTGAGAGATAAGTGTGTGTGAAAGCCGCCCTTCAACTAGCTTGTTGGGAACACAGTTTCTTTTCAGTTGCAAACTCCACTCCATACATATATATGGGAAGGTACTAGCTCCAACTCGTTTTTACAGTGAAAACTGCAGGAACTTCAAACTAGCATTAGGAAACAGACTGAGGAACGAGAGTAAAAGTTTCTCCTGCAACCCGTTCCCTTTGTGCTAGATGAACGAACGTCTCTCCACATGCTCAGTTTTGAGAGATAAGTGTGTGTGAAAGCCGCCCTTCAACTAGCTTGTTGGGAACACAGTTTCTTTTCAGTTGCAAACTCCACTCCATACATATATATGGGAAGGTACTAGCTCCAACTCCGTTTTACAGTGAAAACTGCAGGAACTTCAAACCGGCACTAGGAAACAGACTGAGAAACCAGAGTAAAAGTTTCTCCTGCAACCCGTTCCCTTTGTGCTAGATGAACGAACGTCTCTCCATATGCTCAGTTTTGAGAGATAAGTGTGTGTGAAAGCCGTCCTTCAACTAGCTTGTTGGGAACACAAGTTTCTTTTCAGTTGCAAACACCAATCCATAAATATATATGGGAAGGTACTAGCTCCAACTCGGTTTTACAGTGAAAACTGCAGGAACTTCAAACTAGCATTAGGAAACAGACTGAGAAACGAGAGTAAATTTTCTCCTGCAACCCGTTCCAACTGTGCTAGATGAACGAACGTCTCTCCACATGCTCAGTTTTGAGAGATAAGTGTGTGTGAAAGCCGCCCTTCAACTAGCTTGTTGGTAACACAATTTCTTTTCAGTTGCAAACTCCACTCCATACATATATATGGGAAGGTAGTAGCTCCAACTCGGTTTTACAGTGAAAACTGCAGGAACTTCAAACCGGCACTAGGAAACAGACTGAGAAACCAGATTAAAAGTTTCTCCTGCAACCCGTTCCCTTTGTGCTAGATGAACGAACGTCTCTCCACATGCTCAGTTTTGAGAGATAAGTGTGTGTGAAAGCCGCCCTTCAACTAGCTTGTTGGGAACACAGTTTCTTTTCAGTTGCAAACTCCACTCCATACATATATATGGGAAGGTACAAGCTCCAACTCGTTTTTACAGTGAAAACTGCAGGAACTTCAAACCGGCACTAGGAAACAGACTGAGAAACCAGAGTAAAAGTTTCTCCTGCAACCCGTTCCCTTTGTGCTAGATGAACGAACGTTTCTCCACATGCTCAGTTTTGAGAGATAAGTGCAGTGAAAGCCGTCTTTCAACTAGCTTGTTGGGAACACAAAGTTTCTTTTCAGTTGCAAACTCCACTCCATAAATATATATGGGAAGGTACTAGCTCCAACTCGGTTTTACAGTGAAAACTGCAGGAACTTCAAACTAGCATTAGGAAACAGACTGAGAAACGAGAGTAAAAGTTTCTCCTGCAACCCGTTCCCTTTGTGCTAGATGAACGAACGTCTCTCCACATGCTCAGTTTTGAGAGATAAGTGTGTGTGAAAGCCGCACTTCAACTAGCTTGTTGGGAACACAGTTTCTTTTCAGTTGGAAACCCCACTCCATACATATATATGGGAAGGTACTAGCTCCAACTCGTTTTTACAGTGAAAACTGCAGGAACTTCAAACCGGCACTAGGAAACAGACTGAGAAACCAGATTAAAAGTTTCTCCTGCAACCCGTTCCCTTTGTGCTAGATGAACGAACGTCTCTCCACATGCTCAGTTTTGAGAGATAAGTGTGTGTGAAAGCCGCCCTTCAACTAGCTTGTTGGGAACACAGTTTCTTTTCAGTTGCAAACTCCACTCCATACATATATATGGGAAGGTACTAGCTCCAACTCGTTTTTACAGTGAAAACTGCAGGAACTTCAAACTAGCATTAGGAAACAGACTGAGGAACGAGAGTAAAAGTTTCTCCTGCAACCCGTTCCCTTTGTGCTAGATGAACGAACGTCTCTCCACATGCTCAGTTTTGAGAGATAAGTGTGTGTGAAAGCCGCCCTTCAACTAGCTTGTTGGGAACACAGTTTCTTTTCAGTTGCAAACTCCACTCCATACATATATATGGGAAGGTACTAGCTCCAACTCCGTTTTACAGTGAAAACTGCAGGAACTTCAAACCGGCACTAGGAAACAGACTGAGAAACCAGAGAAAAAGTTTCTCCTGCAACCCGTTCCCTTTGTGCTAGATGAACGAACGTCTCTCCATATGCTCAGTTTTGAGAGATAAGTGTGTGTGAAAGCCGTCCTTCAACTAGCTTGTTGGGAACACAAGTTTCTTTTCAGTTGCAAACACCACTCCATAAATATATATGGGAAGGTACTAGCTCCAACTCGGTTTTACAGTGAAAACTGCAGGAACTTCAAACTAGCATTAGGAAACAGACTGAGAAACGAGAGTAAATTTTCTCCTGCAACCCGTTCCAATTGTGCTAGATGAACGAACGTCTCTCCACATGCTCAGTTTTGAGAGATAAGTGTGTGTGAAAGCCGCCCTTCAACTAGCTTTTTGGTAACACAATTTCTTTTCAGTTGCAAACTCCACTCCATACATTTATATGGGAAGGTAGTAGCTCCAACTCGGTTTTACAGTGAAAACTGCAGGAACTTCAAACCGGCACTAGGAAACAGACTGAGAAACCAGATTAAAAGTTTCTCCTGCAACCCGTTCCCTTTGTGCTAGATGAACGAACGTCTCTCCACATGCTCAGTTTTGAGAGATAAGTGTGTGTGAAAGCCGCCCTTCAACTAGCTTGTTGGGAACACAGTTTCTTTTCAGTTGCAAACTCCACTCCATACATATATATGGGAAGGTACTAGCTCCAACTCGTTTTTACAGTGAAAACTGCAGGAACTTCAAACCGGCACTAGGAAACAGACTGAGAAACCAGAGTAAAAGTTTCTCCTGCAACCCGTTCCCTTTGTGCTAGATGAACGAACGTTTCTCCACATGCTCAGTTTTGAGAGATAAGTGCGGTGAAAGCCGTCTTTCAACTAGCTTATTGGGAACACAAAGTTTCTTTTCAGTTGCAAACTCCACTCCATAAATATATATGGGAAGGTACTAGCTCCAACTCGGTTTTACAGTGAAAACTGCAGGAACTTCAAACTAGCATTAGAAAACAGACTGAGGAACGAGAGTAAAAGTTTCTCCTGCAACCCGTTCCATTTGTGCTAGATGAACGAACGTCTCTCCACATGCTCAGTTTTGAGAGATAAGTGTGTGTGAAAGCCGCCCTTCAACTAGCTTGTTGGGAACACAGTTTCTTTTCAGTTGCAAACTCCACTCCATACATATATATGGGAAGGTACTAGCTCCAACTCCGTTTTACAGTGAAAACTGCAGGAACATCAAACCGGCACTAGGAAACAGACTGAGAAACCAGAGTAAAAGTTTCTCCTGCAACCCGTTCCCTTTGTGCTAGATGAACGAACGTCTCTCCACATGCTCATTTGTGAGAGATAAGTGTGTGTGAAAGCCGTCCTTCAACTAGCTTGTTGGGAACACAAAGTTTCTTTTCAGTTGCAAACTCCACTCCATACATATATATGGGAAGGTACTAGCTCCACTCGGTTTTACAGTGAAAACTTCAGGAACTTCAAACCGGCACTAGGAAACAGACTGAGAAACCAGAGTAAAAGTTTCTCCTGCAACCCGTTCCCTTTGTGCTAGATGAACGAACGTCTCTCCACATGCTCAGTTTTGAGAGATAAGTATGTGTGTAAGCCGTCCTTCAACTAGCTTGTTGGGAACACAAAGTTTCTTTTCAGTTGCAAACTCCACTCCATAAATATATATGGGAAGGTACTAGCTCCAACTCGGTTTTACAGTGAAAACTGCAGGAACTTCAAACTAGCATTAGGAAACAGACTGAGGAACGAGAGTAAAAGTTTCTCCTGCAACCCGTTCCCTTTGTGCTAGATGAACGAACGTCTCTCCACATGCTCAGTTTTGAGAGATAAGTGTGTGTGAAAGCCGCCCTTCAACTAGCTTGTTGGGAACACAGTTTCTTTTCAGTTGCAAACTCCACTCCATACATATATATGGGAAGGTACTAGCTCCAACTCCGTTTTACAGTGAAAACTGCAGGAACTTCAAACCGGCACTAGGAAACAGACTGAGAAACCAGAGTAAAAGTTTCTCCTGCAACCCGTTCCATTTGTGCTAGATGAACGAACGTCTCTCCACATGCTCAGTTTTGAGAGATAAGTGTGTGTGAAAGCCGTCCTTCAAATAGCTTGTTGGGAACACAAAGTTTCTTTTCAGTTGCAAACACCAATCCATAAATATATATGGGAAGGTACTAGCTCCAACTCGGTTTTACAGTGAAAACTGCGGGAACTTCAAACTAGCATTAGGAAACAGACTGAGAAACGAGAGTAAAAGTTTCTCCTGCAACCCGTTCCAATTGTGCTAGATGAACGAACGTCTCTCCACATGCTCAGTTTTGAGAGATAAGTGTGTGTGAAAGCCGCCCTTCAACTAGCTTGTTGGTAACACAGTTTCTTTTCAGTTGCAAACTCCACTCCATACATATATATGGGAAGGTAGTAGCTCCAACTCGGTTTTACAGTGAAAACTGCAGGAACTTCAAACCGGCACTAGGAAACAGACTGAGAAACCAGATTAAAAGTTTCTCCTGCAACCCGTTCCCTTTGTGCTAGATGAACGAACGTCTCTCCACATGCTCAGTTTTGAGAGATAAGTGTGTGTGAAAGCCGCCCTTCAACTAGCTTGTTGGGAACACAGTTTCTTTTCAGTTGCAAACTCCACTCCATACATATATATGGGATGGTACTAGCTCCAACTCGTTTTTACAGTGAAAACTGCAGGAACTTCAAACTAGCATTAGGAAACAGACTGAGGAACGAGAGTAAAAGTTTCTCCTGCAACCCGTTCCCTATGTGCTAGATGAACGAACGTCTCTCCACATGCTCAGTTTTGAGAGATAAGTGTGTGTGAAAGCCGCCCTTCAACTAGCTTGTTGGGAACACAGTTTCTTTTCAGTTGCAAACTCCACTCCATACATATATATGGGAAGGTACTAGCTCCAACTCCGTTTTACAGTGAAAACTGCAGGAACTTCAAACCGGCACTAGGAAACAGACTGAGAAACCAGAGTAAAAGTTTCTCCTGCAACCCGTTCCCTTTGTGCTAGATGAACGAACGTCTCTCCACATGCTCAGTTTTGAGAGATAAGTGTGTGTGAAAGCCGTCCTTCAACTAGCTTGTTGGGAACACAAGTTTCTTTTCAGTTGCAAACACCAATCCATAAATATATATGGGAAGGTACTAGCTCCAACTCGGTTTTACAGTGAAAACTGCAGGAACTTCAAACTAGCATTAGGAAACAGACTGAGAAACGAGAGTAAAAGTTTCTCCTGCAACCCTTTCCAATTGTGCTAGATGAACGAACGTCTCTCCACATGCTCAGTTTTGAGAGATAAGTGTGTGTGAAAGCCGCCCTTCAACTAGCTTGTTGGCAACACAGTTTCTTTTCAGTTGCAAACTCCACTCCATACATATATATGGGAAGGTAGTAGCTCCAACTCGGTTTTACAGTGAAAACTGCAGGAACTTCAAACCGGCACTAGGAAACAGACTGAGAAAGCAGATTAAAAGTTTCTCCTGCAACCCGTTCCCTTTGTGCTAGATGAACGAACGTCTCTCCACATGCTCAGTTTTGAGAGATAAGTGTGTGTGAAAGCCGCCCTTCAACTAGCTTGTTGGGAACACAGTTTCTTTTCAGTTGCAAACTCCACTCCATACATATATATGGGAAGGTACTAGCTCCAACTCGTTTTTACAGTGAAAACTGCAGGAACTTCAAACTAGCATTAGGAAACAGACTGAGGAACGAGAGTAAAAGTTTCTCCTGCAACCCGTTCCCTTTGTGCTAGATGAACGAACGTCTCTCCACATGCTCAGTTTTGAGAGATAAGTGTGTGTGAAAGCCGCCCTTCAACTAGCTTGTTGGGAACACAGTTTCTTTTCAGTTGCAAACTCCACTCCATACATATATATGGGAAGGTACTAGCTCCAACTCCGTTTTACAGTGAAAACTGCAGGAACTTCAAACCGGCACTAGGAAACAGACTGAGAAACCAGAGTAAAAGTTTCTCCTGCAACCCGTTCCCTTTGTGCTAGATGAACGAACGTCTCTCCATATGCTCAGTTTTGAGAGATAAGTGTGTGTGAAAGCCGTCCTTCAACTAGCTTGTTGGGAACACAAGTTTCTTTTCAGTTGCAAACACCAATCCATAAATATATATGGGAAGGTACTAGCTCCAACTCGGTTTTACAGTGAAAACTGCAGGAACTTCAAACTAGCATTAGGAAACAGACTGAGAAACGAGAGTAAATTTTCTCCTGCAACCCGTTCCAATTGTGCTAGATGAACGAACGTCTCTCCACATGCTCAGTTTTGAGAGATAAGTGTGTGTGAAAGCCGCCCTTCAACTAGCTTGTTGGTAACACAATTTCTTTTCAGTTGCAAACTCCACTCCATACATATATATGGGAAGGTAGTAGCTCCAACTCGGTTTTACAGTGAAAACTGCAGGAACTTCAAACCGGCACTAGGAAACAGACTGAGAAACCAGATTAAAAGTTTCTCCTGCAACCCGTTCCCTTTGTGCTAGATGAACGAACGTCTCTCCACATGCTCAGTTTTGAGAGATAAGTGTGTGTGAAAGCCGCCCTTCAACTAGCTTGTTGGGAACACAGTTTCTTTTCAGTTGCAAACTCCACTCCATACATATATATGGGAAGGTACAAGCTCCAACTCGTTTTTACAGTGAAAACTGCAGGAACTTCAAACCGGCACTAGGAAACAGACTGAGAAACCAGAGTAAAAGTTTCTCCTGCAACCCGTTCCCTTTGTGCTAGATGAACGAACGTTTCTCCACAAGCTCAGTTTTGAGAGATAAGTGCGGTGAAAGCCGTCTTTCAACTAGCTTGTTGGGAACACAAAGTTTCTTTTCAGTTGCAAACTCCACTCCATAAATATATATGGGAAGGTACTAGCTCCAACTCGGTTTTACAGTGAAAACTGCAGGAACTTCAAACTAGCATTAGGAAACAGACTGAGAAACGAGAGTAAAAGTTTCTCCTGCAACCCGTTCCCTTTGTGCTAGATGAACGAACGTCTCTCCACATGCTCAGTTTTGAGAGATAAGTGTGTGTGAAAGCCGCACTTCAACTAGCTTGTTGGGAACACAGTTTCTTTTCAGTTGGAAACCCCACTCCATACATATATATGGGAAGGTACTAGCTCCAACTCGTTTTTACAGTGAAAACTGCAGGAACTTCAAACCGGCACTAGGAAACAGACTGAGAAACCAGATTAAAAGTTTCTCCTGCAACCCGTTCCCTTTGTGCTAGATGAACGAACGTCTCTCCACATGCTCAGTTTTGAGAGATAAGTGTGTGTGAAAGCCGCCCTTCAACTAGCTTGTTGGGAACACAGTTTCTTTTCAGTTGCAAACTCCACTCCATACATATATATGGGAAGGTACTAGCTCCAACTCGTTTTTACAGTGAAAACTGCAGGAACTTCAAACTAGCATTAGGAAACAGACTGAGGAACGAGAGTAAAAGTTTCTCCTGCAACCCGTTCCCTTTGTGCTAGATGAACGAACGTCTCTCCACATGCTCAGTTTTGAGAGATAAGTGTGTGTGAAAGCCGCCCTTCAACTAGCTTGTTGGGAACACAGTTTCTTTTCAGTTGCAAACTCCACTCCATACATATATATGGGAAGGTACTAGCTCCAACTCCGTTTTACAGTGAAAACTGCAGGAACTTCAAACCGGCACTAGGAAACAGACTGAGAAACCAGAGTAAAAGTTTCTCCTGCAACCCGTTCCCTTTGTGCTAGATGAACGAACGTCTCTCCACATGCTCAGTTTTGAGAGATAAGTGTGTGTGAAAGCCGTCCTTCAACTAGCTTGTTGGGAACACAAGTTTCTTTTCAGTTGCAAACACCAATCCATAAATATATATGGGAAGGTACTAGCTCCAACTCGGTTTTACAGTGAAAACTGCAGGAACTTCAAACTAGCATTAGGAAACAGACTGAGAAACGAGAGTAAAAGTTTCTCCTGCAACCCTTTCCAATTGTGCTAGATGAACGAACGTCTCTCCACATGCTCAGTTTTGAGAGATAAGTGTGTGTGAAAGCCGCCCTTCAACTAGCTTGTTGGCAACACAGTTTCTTTTCAGTTGCAAACTCCACTCCATACATATATATGGGAAGGTAGTAGCTCCAACTCGGTTTTACAGTGAAAACTGCAGGAACTTCAAACCGGCACTAGGAAACAGACTGAGAAAGCAGATTAAAAGTTTCTCCTGCAACCCGTTCCCTTTGTGCTAGATGAACGAACGTCTCTCCACATGCTCAGTTTTGAGAGATAAGTGTGTGTGAAAGCCGCCCTTCAACTAGCTTGTTGGGAACACAGTTTCTTTTCAGTTGCAAACTCCACTCCATACATATATATGGGAAGGTACTAGCTCCAACTCGTTTTTACAGTGAAAACTGCAGGAACTTCAAACTAGCATTAGGAAACAGACTGAGGAACGAGAGTAAAAGTTTCTCCTGCAACCCGTTCCCTTTGTGCTAGATGAACGAACGTCTCTCCACATGCTCAGTTTTGAGAGATAAGTGTGTGTGAAAGCCGCCCTTCAACTAGCTTGTTGGGAACACAGTTTCTTTTCAGTTGCAAACTCCACTCCATACATATATATGGGAAGGTACTAGCTCCAACTCCGTTTTACAGTGAAAACTGCAGGAACTTCAAACCGGCACTAGGAAACAGACTGAGAAACCAGAGTAAAAGTTTCTCCTGCAACCCGTTCCCTTTGTGCTAGATGAACGAACGTCTCTCCATATGCTCAGTTTTGAGAGATAAGTGTGTGTGAAAGCCGTCCTTCAACTAGCTTGTTGGGAACACAAGTTTCTTTTCAGTTGCAAACACCAATCCATAAATATATATGGGAAGGTACTAGCTCCAACTCGGTTTTACAGTGAAAACTGCAGGAACTTCAAACTAGCATTAGGAAACAGACTGAGAAACGAGAGTAAATTTTCTCCTGCAACCCGTTCCAATTGTGCTAGATGAACGAACGTCTCTCCACATGCTCAGTTTTGAGAGATAAGTGTGTGTGAAAGCCGCCCTTCAACTAGCTTGTTGGTAACACAATTTCTTTTCAGTTGCAAACTCCACTCCATACATATATATGGGAAGGTAGTAGCTCCAACTCGGTTTTACAGTGAAAACTGCAGGAACTTCAAACCGGCACTAGGAAACAGACTGAGAAACCAGATTAAAAGTTTCTCCTGCAACCCGTTCCCTTTGTGCTAGATGAACGAACGTCTCTCCACATGCTCAGTTTTGAGAGATAAGTGTGTGTGAAAGCCGCCCTTCAACTAGCTTGTTGGGAACACAGTTTCTTTTCAGTTGCAAACTCCACTCCATACATATATATGGGAAGGTACAAGCTCCAACTCGTTTTTACAGTGAAAACTGCAGGAACTTCAAACCGGCACTAGGAAACAGACTGAGAAACCAGAGTAAAAGTTTCTCCTGCAACCCGTTCCCTTTGTGCTAGATGAACGAACGTTTCTCCACAAGCTCAGTTTTGAGAGATAAGTGCGGTGAAAGCCGTCTTTCAACTAGCTTGTTGGGAACACAAAGTTTCTTTTCAGTTGCAAACTCCACTCCATAAATATATATGGGAAGGTACTAGCTCCAACTCGGTTTTACAGTGAAAACTGCAGGAACTTCAAACTAGCATTAGGAAACAGACTGAGAAACGAGAGTAAAAGTTTCTCCTGCAACCCGTTCCCTTTGTGCTAGATGAACGAACGTCTCTCCACATGCTCAGTTTTGAGAGATAAGTGTGTGTGAAAGCCGCACTTCAACTAGCTTGTTGGGAACACAGTTTCTTTTCAGTTGGAAACCCCACTCCATACATATATATGGGAAGGTACTAGCTCCAACTCGTTTTTACAGTGAAAACTGCAGGAACTTCAAACCGGCACTAGGAAACAGACTGAGAAACCAGATTAAAAGTTTCTCCTGCAACCCGTTCCCTTTGTGCTAGATGAACGAACGTCTCTCCACATGCTCAGTTTTGAGAGATAAGTGTGTGTGAAAGCCGCCCTTCAACTAGCTTGTTGGGAACACAGTTTCTTTTCAGTTGCAAACTCCACTCCATACATATATATGGGAAGGTACTAGCTCCAACTCGTTTTTACAGTGAAAACTGCAGGAACTTCAAACTAGCATTAGGAAACAGACTGAGGAACGAGAGTAAAAGTTTCTCCTGCAACCCGTTCCCTTTGTGCTAGATGAACGAACGTCTCTCCACATGCTCAGTTTTGAGAGATAAGTGTGTGTGAAAGCCGCCCTTCAACTAGCTTGTTGGGAACACAGTTTCTTTTCAGTTGCAAACTCCACTCCATACATATATATGGGAAGGTACTAGCTCCAACTCCGTTTTACAGTGAAAACTGCAGGAACTTCAAACCGGCACTAGGAAACAGACTGAGAAACCAGAGAAAAAGTTTCTCCTGCAACCCGTTCCCTTTGTGCTAGATGAACGAACGTCTCTCCATATGCTCAGTTTTGAGAGATAAGTGTGTGTGAAAGCCGTCCTTCAACTAGCTTGTTGGGAACACAAGTTTCTTTTCAGTTGCAAACACCAATCCATAAATATATATGGGAAGGTACTAGCTCCAACTCGGTTTTACAGTGAAAACTGCAGGAACTTCAAACTAGCATTTGGAAACAGACTGAGAAACGAGAGTAAATTTTCTCCTGCAACCCGTTCCAATTGTGCTAGATGAACGAACGTCTCTCCACATGCTCAGTTTTGAGAGATAAGTGTGTGTGAAAGCCGCCCTTCAACTAGCTTTTTGGTAACACAATTTCTTTTCAGTTGCAAACTCCACTCCATACATATATATGGGAAGGTAGTAGCTCCAACTCGGTTTTACAGTGAAAACTGCAGGAACTTCAAACCGGCACTAGGAAACAGACTGAGAAACCAGATTAAAAGTTTCTCCTGCAACCCGTTCCCTTTGTGCTAGATGAACGAACGTCTCTCCACATGCTCAGTTTTGAGAGATAAGTGTGTGTGAAAGCCGCCCTTCAACTAGCTTGTTGGGACACAGTTTCTTTTCAGTTGCAAACTCCACTCCATACATATATATGGGAAGGTACTAGCTCCAACTCGTTTTTACAGTGAAAACTGCAGGAACTTCAAACCGGCACTAGGAAACAGACTGAGAAACCAGAGTAAAAGTTTCTCCTGCAACCCGTTCCCTTTGTGCTAGATGAACGAACGTTTCTCCACATGCTCAGTTTTGAGAGATAAGTGCGGTGAAAGCCGTCTTTCAACTAGCTTGTTGGGAACACAAAGTTTCTTTTCAGTTGCAAACTCCACTCCATAAATATATATGGGAAGGTACTAGCTCCAACTCGGTTTTACAGTGAAAACTGCAGGAACTTCAAACTAGCATTAGGAAACAGACTGAGAAACGAGAGTAAAAGTTTCTCCTGCAACCCGTTCCCTTTGTGCTAGATGAACGAACGTCTCTCCACATGCTCAGTTTTGAGAGATAAGTGTGTGTGAAAGCCGCACTTCAACTAGCTTTTTGGGAACACAGTTTCTTTTCAGTTGGAAACCCCACTCCATACATATATATGGGAAGGTACTAGCTCCAACTCGTTTTTACAGTGAAAACTGCAGGAACTTCAAACCGGCACTAGGAAACAGACTGAGAAACCAGAGTAAAAGTTTCTCCTGCAAACCGTTCCCTTTGGGCTAGATGAACGAACGTCTCTCCACATGCTCAGTTTTGAGAGATAAGTGTGTGTGAAAGCCGTCCTTCAACTAGCTTGTTGGGAACACAAAGTTTCTTTTCAGTTGCAAACACCAATCCATAAATATATATGGGAAGGTACTAGCTCCAACTCGGTTTTACAGTGAAAACTGCAGGAACTTCAAACTAGCATTAGGAAACAGACTGAGAAACCAGAGTAAAATTTTCTCCTGCAACCCGTTCCCTTTGTGCTAGATGAACGAACGTCTCTCCACATGCTCAGTTCTGAGAGATAAGTGTGTGTGAAAGCCGTCCTTCAACTAGCTTGTTGGGAACACAAAGTTTCTTTTCAGTTGCAAACTCCACTCCATACATATATATGGGAAGGTACTAGCTCCAACTCGGTTTTACAGTGAAACTGCAGGAACTTCAAACCGGCACTAGGAAACAGACTGAGAAACGAGAGTAAAAGTTTCTCCTGCAACCCGTTCCCTTTGTGCTAGATGAACGAACGTCTCTCCACATGCTCAGTTGTGAGAGATAAGTGTGTGTGAAAACCGTAATTCAACTAGCTTGTTGGGAACACAAAGTTTCTTTTCAGTTGCAAACTCCACTCTATACATATATATGGGTAGGTACTAGCTCCAACTCAGTTTTACAGTGAAAACTGCAGGAACTTCAAACTAGCATTAGGAAACAGACTGAGAAACGAGAGTAAAAGTTTCCTCTGCAAACCGTTCCCTTTGTCCTAGATGAACGAACGTCTCTCCACATGCTCAGTTTTGAGAGATAAGTGTGTGTGGAAGCCGTCCTTCAACTAGCTTGTTGGGAACACAAAGTTTCTTTTCAGTTGCAAACTCCACTCCATACATATATATGGGAAGGTACTAGCTCCAACTCCGTTTTACAGTGAAAACTGCAGGAACTTCAAACTAGCACTAGGAAACAGACTGAGAAACAAGAGTAAAAGTTTCTCCTGCAACCCGTTCCCTTTGTGCTAGATGAACGAACGTCTCTCCACATGCTCATTTGTGAGAGATAAGTGTGTGTGAAAGCCGTCCTTCAACTAGCTTGTTGGGAACACAAAGTTTCTTTTGAGATGCAAACTCCACTCCATACATATATATGGGAAGGTACTAGCTCCAACTCGGTTTTACAGTGAAAACTGCAGGAACTTCAAACCGGCACTAGGAAACAGACTGAGAAAAGAGAGTAAAAGTATCTCCTGCAACCCGTTCCCTTTGTGCTAGATGAACGAACGCCTCTCCACATGCTCAGTTCTGAGAGATAAGTGTGTGTGAAAGCCGTCCTTCAACTAGCTTGTTGGGAACACAAAGTTTCTTTTCAGTTGCAAACTCCACTCCATACATATATATGGGAAGGTACTAGCTCCAACTCGGTTTTACAGTGAAACTGCAGGAACTTCAAACCGGCACTAGGAAACAGACTGAGAAACGAGAGTAATAGTTTCACCTGCAACCCGTTCCCTTTGTGCTAGATGAACGAACGTCTCTCCACATGCTCAGTTGTGAGAGATAAGTGTGTGTGAAAGCCGTAATTCAACTAGCTTGTTGGGAACACAAAGTTTCTTTTCAGTTGCAAACTCCACTCTATACATATATATGGGAAGGAACTAGCTCCAACTCAGTTTTACAGTGAAAACTGCAGGAACTTCAAACTAGCATTAGGAAACAGACTGAGAAACGAGAGTAAAAGTTTCCTCTGCAACCCGTTCCCTTTGTGCTAGATGAACGAACGTCTCTCCACATGCTCAGTTTTGAGAGATAAGTGTGTGTGAAAGCCGTCCTTCAACTAGCTTGTTGGGAACACAAAGTTTCTTTTCAGTTGCAAACTCCACTCCATACATATATATGGGAAGGTACTAGCTCCAAGTCGGTTTTACAGTGAAAACTGCAGGAACTTCAAACTAGCACTAGGAAAAAGACTGAGAAACGAGAGTAAAAGTTTCTCCTGCAACCCTTTCCCTTTGTGCTAGATGAACGAACGTCTCTCCACATGCTCAGTTTTGAGAGATAAGTGTGTGTGAAAGCCGTCCTTCAATTAGCTTGTTGGGAACACAAAGTTTCTTTTCAGTTGCAAACTCCACTCCATACATATATATGGGAAGGTACTAGCTCCAACTCCGTTTTACAGTGAAAACTGCAGGAACTTCAAACCGGCACTAGGAAACAGACTGAGAAACCAGAGTAAAAGTTTCTCCGGCAACCCGTTCCCTTTGTGCTAGATGAACGAACGTCTCTCCACATGCTCAGTTTTGAGAGATAAGTGTGTGTGAAAGCCGTCCTTCAACTAGCTTGTTGGGAACACAAAGTTTCTTTTCAGTTGCAAACACCAATCCATAAATATATATGGGAAGGTACTAGCTCCAACTCGGTTTTACAGTGAAAACTGCAGGAACTTCAAACTAGCATTAGGAAACAGACTGAGAAACGAGAGTAAAAGTTTCTCCTGCAACCCGTTCCCTTTCTACTAGATGAACGAACGTCTCTCCACATGCTCAGTTTTGAGAGATAAGTGTGTGTGAAAGCCGCCCTTCAACTAGCTTGTTGGTAACACAGTTTCTTTTCAGTTGCAAACTCCACTCCATACATATATATGGGAAGGTACTAGCTCCAACTCGGTTTTACAGTGAAAACTGCAGGAACTTCAAACCGGCACTAGGAAACAGACTGAGAAACCAGAGTAAAAGTTTCTCCTGCAACCCGTTCCCTTTGTGCTAGATGAACGAACGTCTCTCCACATGCTCAGTTTTGAGAGATAAGTGTGTGTGAAAGCCGCCCTTCAACTAGGTTGTTGGGAACACATTTTCTTTTCAGTTGCAAACTCCACTCCATACATATATATGGGAAGGTACTAGCTCCAACTCGGTTTTACAGTGAAAACTGCAGGAACTTCAAACCGGCACTAGGAAACAGACTGAGAAACCAGAGTAAAAGTTTCTCCTGCAACCCGTTCCCTTTGTGCTAGATGAACGAACGTCTCTCCACATGCTCAGTTTTGAGAGATAAGTGTGTGTGAAAGCAGCCCTTCAACTAGCTTGTTGGGAACACAGTTTCTTTTCAGTTGCAAACTCCACTCCATACATATATATGGGAAGGTACTAGCTCCAACTCGGTTTTACAGTGAAAACTGCAGGAACTTCAAACTAGCATTAGGAAACAGACTGAGGAACGAGAGTAAAAGTTTCCACTGCAACCCGTTCCCTTTGTCCTAGATGAACGAACGTCTCTCCACATGCTAAGTTTTGAGAGATAAGTGTGTCTTGAAGCCGTCCTTCAACTAGCTTGTTGGGAACACAAAGTTTCTTTTCAGTTGCAAACTCCACTCCATACATATATATGGGAAGGTACTAGCTCCAACTCCGTTTTACAGTGAAAACTGCAGGAACTTCAAACTAGCACTAGGAAACAGACTGAGAAACGAGAGTAAAAGTTTCTCCTGCAACCCGTTCCCTTTGTGCTAGATGAACGAACGTCTCTCCACATGCTCATTTGTGAGAGATAAGTGTGTGTGAAAGCCGTCCTTCAACTAGCTTGTTGGGAACACAAAGTTTCTTTTGAGATGCAAACTCCACTCCATACATATATATGGGAAGGTACTAGCTCCAACTCGGTTTTACAGTGAAAACTGCAGGAACTTCAAACCGGCACTAGGAAACAGACTGAGAAAAGAGAGTAAAAGTATCTCCTGCAACCCGTTCCCTTTTTGCTAGATGAACGAACGCCTCTCCACATGCTAAGTTCTGAGAGATAAGTGTGTGTGAAAGCCGTCCTTCAACTAGCTTGTTGGGAACACAAAGTTTCTTTTCAGTTGCAAACTCCACTCCATACATATATATGGGAAGGTACTAGCTCCAACTCGGTTTTACAGTGAAACTGCAGGAACTTCAAACCGGCACTAGGAAACAGACTGAGAAACGAGAGTAATAGTTTCTCCTGCAACCCGTTCCCTTTGTGCTAGATGAACGAACGTCTCTCCACATGCTCAGTTGTGAGAGATAAGTGTGTGTGAAAGCCGTAATTCAACTAGCTTGTTGGGAACACAAAGTTTCTTTTCAGTTGCAAACTCCACTCTATACATATATATGGGAAGGAACTAGCTCCAACTCAGTTTTACAGTGAAAACTGCAGGAACTTCAAACTAGCATTAGGAAACAGACTGAGAAACGAGAGTAAAAGTTTCCTCTGCAAACCGTTCCCTTTGTGCTAGATGAACGAACGTCTCTCCACATGCTCACTTTTGAGAGATAAGTGTGTGTGAAAGCCGTCCTTCAACTAGCTTGTTGGGAACACAAAGTTTCTTTTCAGTTGCAAACTCCAATCCATACATATATATGGGAAGGAACTAGCTCCAAGTCGGTTTTACAGTGAAAACTGCAGGAACTTCAAACTAGCACTAGGAAACAGACTGAGAAATGAGAGTAAAAGTTTCTCCTGCAACCCGTTCCCTTTGTGCTAGATGAACGAACGTCTCACCACATGCTCATTTGTGAGAGATAAGTGTGTGTGAAAGCCGTCCTTCAACTAGCTTGTTGGGAACACAAAGTTTCTTTTCAGTTGCAAACTCCACTCCATACATATATATGGGAAGGTACTAGCTCCAACTCGGTTTTACAGTGAAAACTGCAGGAACTTCAAACCGGCACTAGGAAACAGACTGAGAAACCAGAGTAAAAGTTTCTACTGCAACCCGTTCCCTTTGTGCTAGATGAACGAACGTCTCTCCACATGCTCAGTTTTGAGAGATAAGTGTGTGTGTAAGCCGTCCTTCAACTAGCTTGTTGGGAACACAAAGTTTCTTTTCAGTTGCAAACTCCACTCCATAAATATATATGGGAAGGTACTAGCTCCAACTCGGTTTTACAGTGAAAACTGCAGGAACTTCAAACTAGCATTAGGAAACAGACTGAGGAACGAGAGTAAAAGTTTCTCCTGCAACCCGTTCCCTTTGTGCTAGATGAACGAACGTCTCTCCACATGCTCACTTTTGAGAGATAAGTGTGTGTGAAAGCCGCCCTTCAACTAGCTTGTTGGGAACACAGTTTCTTTTCAGTTGCAAACTCCACTCCATACATATATATGGGAAGGTACTAGCTCCAACTCCGTTTTACAGTGAAAACTGCAGGAACTTCAAACCGGCACTAGGAAACAGACTGAGAAACCAGAGTAAAAGTTTCTCCTGCAACCCGTTCCCTTTGTGCTAGATGAACGAACGTCTCTCCACATGCTCATTTGTGAGAGATAAGTGTGTGTGAAAGCCGTCCTTCAACTAGCTTGTTGGGAACACAAAGTTTCTTTTCAGTTGCAAACTCCACTCCATACATATATATGGGAAGGTACTAGCTCCAACTCGGTTTTACAGTGAAAACTGCAGGAAATTCAAACCGGCACTAGGAAACAGACTGAGAAACCAGAGTAAAAGTTTCTCCTGCAACCCGTTCCAATTGTGCTAAATGAACGAACGTCTCTCCACATGCTCAGTTTTGATATATAAGTGTGTGTGAAAGCCGCCCTTCAACTAGCTTGTTGGTAACACAGTTTCTTTTCAGTTGCAAACTCCACTCCATACATATATATGGGAAGGTAGTAGCTCCAACTCGGTTTTACAGTGAAAACTGCAGGAACTTCAAACCGGCACTAGGAAACAGACTGAGAAACCAGATTAAAAGTTTCTCCTGCAACCCGTTCCCTTTGTGCTAGATGAACGAACGTCTCTCCACATGCTCAGTTTTGAGAGATAAGAGTGTGTGAAAGCCGCCCTTCAACTAGCTTGTTGGGAACACAGTTTCTTTTCAGTTGCAAACTCCACTCCATACATATATATGGGAAGGTACTAGCTCCAACTCGTTTTTACAGTGAAAACTGCAGGAATTTCAAACCGGCACTAGGAAACAGACTGAGAAACCAGAGTAAAAGTTTCTCCTGCAACCCGTTCCCTTTGTGCTAGATGAACGAACGTTTCTCCACATGCTCAGTTTTGAGAGATAAGTGCGTGTGAAAGCCGTCTTTCAACTAGCTTGTTGGGAACACAAAGTTTCTTTTCAGTTGCAAACTCCACTCCATAAATATATATGGGAAGGTACTAGCTCCAACTCGGTTTTACAGTGAAAACTGCAGGAACTTCAAACTAGCATTAGGAAACAGACTGAGGAACGAGAGTAAAAGTTTCTCCTGCAACCCGTTCCCTTTGTGCTAGATGAACGAACGTCTCTCCACATGCTCAGTTTTGAGAGATAAGTGTGTGTGAAAGCCGCCCTTCAACTAGCTTGTTCGGAACACAGTTTCTTTTCAGTTGCAAACTCCACTCCATACATATATATGGGAAGGTACTAGCTCCAACTCCGTTTTACAGTGAAAACTGCAGGAACTTCAAACCGGCACTAGGAAACAGACTGAGAAACCAGAGTAAAAGTTTCTCCTGCAACCCGTTCCCTTTGTGCTAGATGAACGAACGTCTCTCCACATGCTCAGTTTTGAGAGATAAGTGTGTGTGAAAGCCGTCCTTCAACTAGCTTGTTGGGAACACAATGTTTCTTTTCAGTTGCAAACACCAATCCATAAATATATACTGGAAGGTACTAGCTCCAACTCGGTTTTACAGTGAAAACTGCAGGAACTTCAAACTAGCATTAGGAAACAGACTGAGAAACGAGAGTAAAAGTTTCTCCTGCCACCCGTTCCAATTGTGCTAGATGAACGAACGTCTCTCCACATGCTCAGTTTTGAGAGATAAGTGTGTGTGAAAGCCGCCCTTCAACTAGCTTGTTGGTAACACAGTTTCTTTTCAGTTGCATACTCCACTCCATACATATATATGGGAAGGTAGTAGCTCCAACTCGGTTTTACAGTGAAAACTGCAGGAACTTCAAACCGGCACTAGGAAACAGACTGAGAAACCAGATTAAAAGTTTCTCCTGCAACCCGTTCACTTTGTGCTAGATGAACGAACGTCTCTCCACATGCTCAGTTTTGAGAGATAAGTGTGTGTGAAAGCCGCCCTTCAACTAGCTTGTTGGGAACACAGTATCTTTTCAGTTGCAAACTCCACTCCATACATATATATGGGAAGGTACTAGCTCCAACTCGTTTTTACAGTGAAAACTGCAGGAACATCAAACCGGCACTAGGAAACAGACTGAGAAACCAGAGTAAAAGTTTCCCCTGCAACCCGTTCCCTTTGTGCTAGATGAACGAACGTCTCCCCACATGCTCAGTTTTGAGAGATAAGTGTGTGTGAAAGCCGCCCTTCAACTAGCTTGTTGGGAACACAGTTTCTTTTCAGTTGTAAAATCCACTCCATACATATATATGGGAAGGTACTAGCTCCAACTCGTTTTTACAGTGAAAACTGCAGGAACATCAAACCGGCACTAGGAAACAGACTGAGAAACCAGAGTAAAAGTTTCCCCTGCAACCCGTTCCCTTTGTGCTAGATGAACGAACGTCTCTCCACATGCTCAGTTTTGAGAGATAAATGTGTGTGAAAGCCGTCTTTCAACTAGCTTGTTGGGAACACAAAGTTTCTTTTCAGTTGCAAAGTCCACTCCATAAGTATATATGGGGAGGTACTAGCTCCAACTCGGTTTTACAGTGAAAACTGCAGGAACTTCAAACCGGCACTAGGAAACAGACTGAGAAACCAGAGTAAAAGTTTCTCCTGCAACCCGTTCCATTTGTGCTAGATGAACGAACGTCTCTCCACATGCTCAGTTTTGAGAGATAAGTGTGTGTGAAAGCCGCACTTCAACTAGTTGTTGGGAACACAGTTTCTTTTCAGTTGCAAACTCCACTCCATACATATATATGGGAAGGTACTAGCTCCAACTCGGTTTTACAGTGAAAACTGCAGGAACTTCAAACCGGCACTAGTAAACAGACTGAGAAACCAGAATAAAAGTTTCTCCTGCAACACGTTCCCTTTGTGCTAGATGAACGAACGTCTCTCCACATGCTCAGTTTTGAGAGATAAGTGTGTGTGAAAGCCGCACTTCAACTAGCTTGTTGGGAACACAGTTTCTTTTCAGTTGCAAACTCCACTCCATACATATATATGGGAAAGTACTAGCTCCAAATCGTTTTTACAGTGAAAACTGCAGGAACTTCAAACCGGCACTAGGAAACAGACTGAGAAACCAGAGTAAAAGTTTCTCCTGCAACCCGTTCCCTTTGTGCTAGATGAACGAACGTCTCTCCACATGCTCAGTTTTGAGAGATAAGTGTGTGTGAAAGCCGTCCTTCAATTAGCTTGTTGGGAACACAAAGTTTCTTTTCAGTTGCAAACTCCACTCCATACATATATATGGGAAGGTACTAGCTCCAACTCCGTTTTACAGTGAAAACTGCAGGAACTTCAAACCGGCACTAGGAAACAGACTGAGAAACCAGAGTAAAAGTTTCTCCTGCAACCCGTTCCCTTTGTGCTAGATGAACGAACGTCTCTCCACATGCTCAGTTTTGAGAGATAAGTGTGTGTGAAAGCCGTCCTTCAACTAGCTTGTTGGGAACACAATGTTTCTTTTCAGTTGCAAACACCAATCCATAAATATATACTGGAAGGTACTAGCTCCAACTCGGTTTTACAGTGAAAACTGCAGGAACTTCAAACTAGCATTAGGAAACAGACTGAGAAACGAGAGTAAAAGTTTCTCCTGCCACCCGTTCCAATTGTGCTAGATGAACGAACGTCTCTCCACATGCTCAGTTTTGAGAGATAAGTGTGTGTGAAAGCCGCCCTTCAACTAGCTTGTTGGTAACACAGTTTCTTTTCAGTTGCATACTCCACTCCATACATATATATGGGAAGGTAGTAGCTCCAACTCGGTTTTACAGTGAAAACTGCAGGAACTTCAAACCGGCACTAGGAAACAGACTGAGAAACCAGATTAAAAGTTTCTCCTGCAACCCGTTCACTTTGTGCTAGATGAACGAACGTCTCTCCACATGCTCAGTTTTGAGAGATAAGTGTGTGTGAAAGCCGCCCTTCAACTAGCTTGTTGGGAACACAGTATCTTTTCAGTTGCAAACTCCACTCCATACATATATATGGGAAGGTACTAGCTCCAACTCGTTTTTACAGTGAAAACTGCAGGAACATCAAACCGGCACTAGGAAACAGACTGAGAAACCAGAGTAAAAGTTTCCCCTGCAACCCGTTCCCTTTGTGCTAGATGAACGAACGTCTCCCCACATGCTCAGTTTTGAGAGATAAGTGTGTGTGAAAGCCGTCTTTCAACTAGCTTGTTGGGAACACAAAGTTTCTTTTCAGTTGCAAAGTCCACTCCATAAATATATATGGGAAGGTACTAGCTCCAACTCGGTTTTACAGTGAAAACTGCAGGAACTTCAAACTAGCATTAGGAAACAGACTGAGAAACGAGAGTAAAAGTTTCTCCTGCAACCCGTTCCAATTGTGCTAGATGAACGAACGTCTCTCCACATGCTCAGTTTTGAGAGATAAGTGTGTGTGAAAGCCGCCCTTCAACTAGCTTGTTGGTAACACAGTTTCTTTTCAGTTGCATACTCCACTCCATACATATATATGGGAAGGTAGTAGCTCCAACTCGGTTTTACAGTGAAAACTGCAGGAACTTCAAACCGGCACTAGGAAACAGACTGAGAAACCAGATTAAAAGTTTCTCCTGCAACCCGTTCCCTTTGTGCTAGATGAACGAACGTCTCTCCACATGCTCAGTTTTGAGAGATAAGTGTGTGTGAAAGCCGCCCTTCAACTAGCTTGTTGGGAACACAGTTTCTTTTCAGTTGTAAAATCCACTCCATACATATATATGGGAAGGTACTAGCTCCAACTCGTTTTTACAGTGAAAACTGCAGGAACATCAAACCGGCACTAGGAAACAGACTGAGAAACCAGAGTAAAAGTTTCCCCTGCAACCCGTTCCCTTTGTGCTAGATGAACGAACGTCTCTCCACATGCTCAGTTTTGAGAGATAAATGTGTGTGAAAGCCGTCTTTCAACTAGCTTGTTGGGAACACAAAGTTTCTTTTCAGTTGCAAAGTCCACTCCATAAGTATATATGGGGAGGTACTAGCTCCAACTCGGTTTTACAGTGAAAACTGCAGGAACTTCAAACCGGCACTAGGAAACAGACTGAGAAACCAGAGTAAAAGTTTCTCCTGCAACCCGTTCCATTTGTGCTAGATGAACGAACGTCTCTCCACATGCTCAGTTTTGAGAGATAAGTGTGTGTGAAAGCCGCACTTCAACTAGTTGTTGGGAACACAGTTTCTTTTCAGTTGCAAACTCCACTCCATACATATATATGGGAAGGTACTAGCTCCAACTCGGTTTTACAGTGAAAACTGCAGGAACTTCAAACCGGCACTAGTAAACAGACTGAGAAACCAGAATAAAAGTTTCTCCTGCAACACGTTCCCTTTGTGCTAGATGAACGAACGTCTCTCCACATGCTCAGTTTTGAGAGATAAGTGTGTGTGAAAGCCGCACTTCAACTAGCTTGTTGGGAACACAGTTTCTTTTCAGTTGCAAACTCCACTCCATACATATATATGGGAAAGTACTAGCTCCAAATCGTTTTTACAGTGAAAACTGCAGGAACTTCAAACCGGCACTAGGAAACAGACTGAGAAACCAGAGTAAAAGTTTCTCCTGCAACACGTTCCCTTTGTGCTAGATGAACGAACGTCTCTCCACATGCTCAGTTTTGAGAGATAAGTGTGTGTGAAAGCCGTCCTTCAATTAGCTTGTTGGGAACACAAAGGTTCTTTTCAGTTGCAAACTCCACTCCATACATATATATGGGAAGGTACTAGCTCCAACTCCGTTTTACAGTGAAAACTGCAGGAACTTCAAACTAGCATTAGGAAACAGACTGAGAAACGAGAGTAAAAGTTTCTCCTGCAACCCGTTCCCTTTGTGCTAGATGAACGAACGTCTCTCCACATGCTCAGTTTTGAGAAATAAGTGTGTGTGAAAGCCGTCCTTCAACTAGCTTGTTGGGAACACAAAGTTTCTTTTCAGTTGCAAACACCAATCCATAAATATATATGGGAAGGTACTAGCTCCAACTCGGTTTTACAGTGAAAACTGCAGGAACTTCAAACTAGCATTAGGAAACAGACTGAGAAACGAGAGTAAAAGTTTCTCCTGCAACCCGTTCCCTTTGTACTAGATGAACGAACGTCTCTCCACATGCTCAGTTTTGAGAGATAAGTGTGTGTGAAAGCCGCCCTTCAACTAGCTTGTTGGTAAAACAGTTTCTTTTCAGTTGCAAACTCCACTCAATACATATATATGGGAAGGTACTAGCTCCAACTCGGTTTTACAGTGAAAACTGCAGGAACTTCAAACCGGCACTAGGAAACAGACTGAGAAACCAGAGTAAAAGTTTCTCCTGCAACCCGTTCCCTTTGTGCTAGATGAACGAACGTCTCTCCACATGCTCAGTTTTGAGAGATAAGTGTGTGTGAAAGCCGCCCTTCAACTAGCTTGTTGGGAACACAGTTTCTTTTCAGTTGCAAACTCCACTCCATACATATATATGGGAAGGTACTAGCTCCAACTCGGTTTTACAGTGAAAACTGCAGGAACTTCAAACCGGCACTAGGAAACAGACTGAGAAACCAGAGTAAAAGTTTCTCCTGCAACCCGTTCCCTTTGTGCTAGATGAACGAACGTCTCTCCACATGCTCAGTTTTGAGAGATAAGTGTGTGTGAAAGCCGCCCTTCAACTAGCTTGTTGGGAACACAGTTTCTTTTCAGTTGCAAACTCCACTCCATACATATATATGGGAAGGTACTAGCTCCAAGTCGGTTTTACAGTGAAAACTGCAGGAACTTCAAACCGGCACTAGGAAACAGACTGAGAAACCAGAGTAAAAGTTTCTCCTGCAACCCGTTCCCTTTGTGCTAGATGAACGAACGTCTCTCCACATGCTCATTTGTGAGAGATAAGTGTGTGTGAAAGCCGTCCTTCAACTAGCTTGTTGGGAACACAAAGTTTCTTTTCAGTTGCAAACTCCACTCCATACATATATATGGGAAGGTACTAGCTCCAACTCGGTTTTACAGTGAAATCTGCAGGAAATTCAAACCGGCACTAGGAAACAGACTGAGAAACCAGAGTAAAAGTTTCTCCTGCAACCCGTTCCAATTGTGCTAGATGAACGAACGTCTCTCCACATGCTCAGTTTTGAGAGATAAGTGTGTGTGAAAGCCGCCCTTCAACTAGCTTGTTGGTAACACAGTTTCTTTTCAGTTGCAAACTCCACTCCATACATATATATGGGAAGGTAGTAGCTCCGACTCGGTTTTACAGTGAAAACTGCAGGAACTTCAAACCGGCACTAGGAAACAGACTGAGAAACCAGAATAAAAGTTTCTCCTGCAACCCGTTCCCTTTGTGCTAGATGAACGAACGTCTCTCCACATGCTCAGTTTTGAGAGATAAGTGTGTGTGAAAGCCGCCCTTCAACTAGCTTGTTGGGAACACAGTTTCTTTTCAGTTGCAAACTCCACTCCATACATATATATGGGAAGGTACTAGCTCCAACTCGTTTTTACAGTGAAAACTGCAGGAACATCAAACCGGCACTAGGAAACAGACTGAGAAACCAGAGTAAAAGTTTCTCCTGCAACCCGTTCCCTTTGTGCTAGATGAACGAACGTCTCTCCACATGCTCAGTTTTGAGAGATAAGTGTGTGTGAAAGCCGCCTTTCAACTAGCTTGTTGGGAACACAAAGTTTCTTTTCAGTTGCAAAGTCCACTCCATAAATATATACGGGAAGGTACTAGCTCCAACTCGGTTTTACAGTGAAAACTGCAGGAACTTCAAACCGGCACTAGGAAACAGACTGAGAAACCAGAGTAAAAGTTTCTCCTGCAACCCGTTCCATTTGTGCTAGATGAACGAACGTCTCTCCACATGCTCAGTTTTGAGAGATAATTGTGTGTGAAAGCCGCACTTCAACTAGTTGTTGGGAACACAGTTTCTTTTCAGTTGCAAACTCCACTCCATACATATATATGGGAAGGTACTAGCTCCAACTCGGTTTTACAGTGAAAACTGCAGGAACTTCAAACCGGCACTAGTAAACAGACTGAGAAACCAGAATAAAAGTTTCTCCTGCAACACGTTCCCTTTGTGCTAGATGAACGAACGTCTCTCCACATGCTCAGTTTTGAGAGATAAGTGTGTGTGAAAGCCGCACTTCAACTAGCTTGTTGGGAACACAGTTTCTTTTCAGTTGCAAACTCCACTCAATACATATATATGGGAAAGTACTAGCTCCAAATCGTTTTTACAGTGAAAACTGCAGGAACTTCTAACCGGCACTAGGAAACAGACTGAGAAACCAGAGTAAAAGTTTCTCCTGCAACCCGTTCCCTTTGTGCTAGATGAACGAACGTCTCTCCACATGCTCAGTTTTGAGAGATAAGTGTGTGTGAAAGCCGTCCTTCAATTAGCTTGTTGGGAACACAAAGTTTCTTTTCAGTTGCAAACTCCACTCCATACATATATATGGGAAGGTACTAGCTCCAACTCCGTTTTACAGTGAAAACTGCAGGAACTTCAAACCGGCACTAGGAAACAGACTGAGAAACCAGAGTAAAAGTTTCTCCTGCAACCCGTTCCCTTTGTGCTAGATGAACGAACGTCTCTCCACATGCTCAGTTTTGAGAGATAAGTGTGTGTGAAAGCCGTCCTTCAACTAGCTTGTTGGGAACACAAAGTTTCTTTTCAGTTGCAAACACCAATCCATAAATATATATGGGAAGGTACTAGCTCCAACTCGGTTTTACAGTGAAAACTGCAGGAACTTCAAAATAGCATTAGGAAACAGACTGAGAAACGAGAGTAAAAGTTTCTCCTGCAACCCGTTCCCTTTGTACTAGATGAACGAACGTCTCTCCACATGCTCAGTTTTGAGAGATAAGTGTGTGTGAAAGCCGCCCTTCAACTAGCTTGTTGGTAACACAGTTTCTTTTCAGTTGCAAACTCCACTCCATACATATATATGGGAAGGTACTAGCTCCAACTCGGTTTTACAGTGAAAACTGCAGGAACTTGAAACCGGCACTAGGAAACAGACTGAGAAACCAGAGTAAAAGTTTCTCCTGCAACCCGTTCCCTTTGTGCTAGATGAACGAACGTCTCTCCACATGCTCAGTTTTGAGAGATAAGTGTGTGTGAAAGCCGCACTTCAACTAGCTTGTTGGGAACACAGTTTCTTTTCAGTTGCAAACTCCACTCCATACATATATATGGGAAAGTACTAGCTCCAAATCGTTTTTACAGTGAAAACTGCAGGAACTTCAAACCGGCACTAGGAAACAGACTGAGAAACCAGAGTAAAAGTTTCTCCTGCAACCCGTTCCCTTTGTGCTAGATGAACGAACGTCTCTCCACATGCTCAGTTTTGAGAGATAAGTGTGTGTGAAAGCCGCACTTCAACTAGCTTGTTGGGAACACAGTTTCTTTTCAGTTGCAAACTCCACTTCATACATATATATGGGAAAGTACTAGCTCCAAATCGTTTTTACAGTGAAAACTGCAGGAACTTCAAACCGGCACTAGGAAACAGACTGAGTAACCAGAGTAAAAGTTTCTCCTGCAACCCGTTCCCTTTGTGCTAGATGAACGAACGTCTCTCCACATGCTCAGTTTTGAGAGATAAGTGTGTGTGAAAGCCGTCCTTCAATTAGCTTGTTGGGAACACAAAGTTTCTTTTCAGTTGCAAACTCCACTCCATACATATATATGGGAAGGTACTAGCTCCAACTCCGTTTTACAGTGAAAACTGCAGGAACTTCAAACCGGCACTAGGAAACAGACTGAGAAACCAGAGTAAATGTTTCTCCTGCAACCCGTTCCCTTTGTGCTAGATGAACGAACGTCTCTCCACATGCTCAGTTTTGAGAGATAAGTGTGTGTGAAAGCCGTCCTTCAACTAGCTTGTTGGGAACACAAAGTTTCTTTTCAGTTGCAAACACCAATCCATAAATATATATGGGAAGGTACTAGCTCCAACTCGGTTTTACAGTGAAAACTGCAGGAACTTCAAACTAGCATTAGGAAACAGACTGAGAAACGAGAGTAAAAGTTTCTCCTGCAACCCGTTCCCTTTGTACTAGATGAACGAACGTCTCTCCACATGCTCAGTTTTGAGAGATAAGTGTGTGTGAAAGCCGCCCTTTAACTAGCTTGTTGGTAACACAGTTTCTTTTCAGTTGCAATCTCCACTCCATACATATATATGGGAAGGTACTAGCTCCAACTCGGTTTTACAGTGAAAACTGCAGGAACTTCAAACCGGCACTAGGAAACAGACTGAGAAACCAGAGTAAAAGTTTCTCCTGCAACCCGTTCCCTTTGTGCTAGATGAACGAACGTCTCTCCACATGCTCAGTTTTGAGAGATAAGTGTGTGTGAAAGCCGCCCTTCAACTAGCTTGTTGGGAACACAGTTTCTTTTCAGTTGCAATCTCCACTCCATACATATATATGGGAAGGTACTAGCTCCAACTCGTTTTTACAGTGAAAACTGCAGGAACTTCAAAACGGCACTAGGAAACAGACTGAGAAACCAGAGTAAAAGTTTCTCCTGCAACCCGTTCCCATTGTGCTAGATGAACGAACGTCTCTCCACATGCTCAGATTTGAGAGATAAGTGTGTGTGAAAGCCGTCTTTCAACTAGCTTGTTGGGAACACAAAGTTTCTTTTCAGTTGCAAAATCCACTCCATACATATATATGGGAAGGTACTAGCTCCAACTCGGTTTTACAGTGAAAACTGCAGGAATTTCAAACCGGCACTAGTAAACAGACTGAGAAACCAGAGTAAAAGTTTCTCCTGCAACCCGTTCCCTTTGTGCTAGATGAACGAACGTCTCTCCACATGCTCAGTTTTGAGAGATAAGTGTGTGTGAAAGCCGTCCTTCAACTAGCTTGTTGGGAACACAGTTTCTTTTCAGTTGCAAACTCCACTCCATATATATATATGGGAAGGTACTAGCTCCAACTCGGTTTTACAGTGAAAACTGCAGGAACTTCAAACCGGCACTAGTAAACAGACTGAGAAACCAGAGTAAAAGTTTCTCCTGCAACCCGTTCCCTTTGTGCTAGATGAACGAACGTCCCTCCACATGCTCAGTTTTGAGAGATAAGTGTGTGTGAAAGCCGCACTTCAACTAGCTTGTTGGGAACACAGTTTCTTTTCAGTTGAAAACTCCACTCCATACATATATATGGGAAGGTACTAGCTCCAAATCGTTTTTACAGTGAAAACTGCAGGAACTTCAAACCGGCACTAGGAAACAGACTGAGAATCCAGAGTAAAAGTTTCTCCTGCAACCCGTTCCCTTTGTGCTAGATGAACGAACGTCTCTCCACATGCTCAGTTTTGAGAGTTAAGTGTGTGTGAAAGCCGTCCTTCAACTAGCTTGTTGGGAACACAAAGTTTCTTTTCAGTTGCAAACTCCACTCCATACATATATATGGGAAGGTACTAGCTCCAACTCGTTTTTACAGTGAAAACTGCAGGAACTTCCACCGGCACTAGGAAACAGACTGAGAAACCAGAGTAAAAGTTTCTCCTGCAACCCGTTCCCTTTGTGATAGATGAACGAACGTCTCTCCACATGCTCAGTTTTTAGAGATAAGTGTGTTTGAAAGTCGTCCTTCAACTAGCTTGTTGGGAACACAAAGTTTCTTTTCAGTTGCAAACTCCACTCCATACATTTATAAAGGAGGGTACTAGCTCCAACTCGGTTTTACAGTGAAAACTGCAGGAACTTCAAACTAGCATTAGGAAACAGACTGAGAAACGAGAGTAAAAGCATCTCCTGCAACCCGTTCCCATTGTGCTAGATGAACGAACGTCTCTCCACATGCTCAGTTTTGAGAGATAAGTGTGTGTGAAAGCCGTCCTTCAACTAGCTTGTTGGGAACACAAAGTTTCTTTTCAGTTGCAAACTCCACTCGATACATATATATGGGAAGGTACTAGCTCCAACTCGGTTTTACAGTGAAAACTGCAGGAACTTCAAACTAGCATTAGGAAACAGACTGAGAAAGGAGATTAAAAGTTTCTCCTGCAACCCGTTCCCTTTGTGCTAGATGAACAAACGTCTCTCCACATGCTCAGTTTTGAGAGATAAGTGTGTGTGAAAGCCGCCCTTCAACTAACTTTTTGGGAACACAGTTTCTTTTCAGTTGCAAACTCCACTCCATACATATATATGGGAAGGTACTAGCTCCAACTCGGTTTTACAGTGAAAACTGCAGGAATTTCAAACCGGCACTAGGAAACAGACTGAGAAACCAGAGTAAAAGTTTCTCCTGCAACCCGTTCCCTTTGTGCTAGATGAACGAACGTCTCTCCACATGCTCAGTTTTGAGAGATAAGTGTGTGTGAAAGCCGCACTTCAACTAGTTGTTGGGAACACAGTTTCTTTTCAGTTGCAAACTCCACTCCATACATATATATGGGAAGGTACTAGCTCCAACTCGGTTTTACAGTGAAAACTGCAGGAACTTCAAACCGGCACTAGTAAACAGACTGAGAAACCAGAATAAAAGTTTCTCCTGCAACACGTTCCCTTTGTGCTAGATGAACGAACGTCTCTCCACATGCTCAGTTTTGAGAGATAAGTGTGTGTGAAAGCCGCACTTCAACTAGCTTGTTGGGAACACAGTTTCTTTTCAGTTGCAAACTCCACTCCATACATATATATGGGAAAGTACTAGCTCCAAATCGTTTTTACAGTGAAAACTGCAGGAACTTCAAACCGGCACTAGGAAACAGACTGAGAAACCAGAGTAAAAGTTTCTCCTGCAACCCGTTCCCTTTGTGCTAGATGAACGAACGTCTCTCCACATGCTCAGTTTTGAGAGATAAGTGTGTGTGAAAGCCGTCCTTCAACTAGCTTGTTGGGAACACAAAGTTTTCTTTTCAGTTGCAAACACCAATCCATAAATATATATGGGAAGGTACTAGCTCCAACTCGGTTTTACAGTGAAAACTGCAGGAACTTGAAACTAGCATTAGGAAACAGACTGAGAAACGAGAGTAAAAGTTTCTCCTGCAACCCGTTCCCTTTGTACTAGATGAACGAACGTCTCTCCACATGCTCAGTTTTGAGAGATAAGTGTGTGTGAAAGCCGCCCTTCAACTAGCTTGTTGGTAACACAGTTTCTTTTCAGTTGCAAACTCCACTCCATACATATATATGGGAAGGTACTAGCTCCAACTCGGTTTTACAGTGAAAACTGCAGGAACTTCAAACCGGCACTAGGAAACAGACTGAGAAACCAGAGTAAAAGTTTCTCCTGCAACCCGTTCCCTTTGTGCTAGATGAACGAACGTCTCTCCACAAGCTCAGTTTTGAGAGATAAGTGTGTGTGAAAGCCGCCCTTCAACTAGCTTGTTGGGAACACAGTTTCTTTTCAGTTGCAAACTCCACTCCATACATATATATGGGAAGGTACTAGCTCCAACTCGTTTTTACAGTGAAAACTGCAGGAACTTCAAACCGGCACTAGGAAACAGACTGAGAAACCAGAGTAAAAGTTTCTCCTGCAACCCGTTCCCATTGTGCTAGATGAACGAACGTCTCTCCACATGCTCAGTTTTGAGAGATAAGTGTGTGTGAAAGCCGTCTTTCAACTAGCTTGTTGGGAACACAGTTTCTTTTCAGTTGCAAACTCCACTTCATACATATATATGGGAAAGTACTAGCTCCAAATCGTTTTTACAGTGAAAACTGCAGGAACTTCAAACCGGCACTAGGAAACAGACTGAGAAACCAGAGTAAAAGTTTCTCCTGCAACCCGTTCCCTTTGTGCTAGATGAACGAACGTCTCTCCACATGCTCAGTTTTGAGAGATAAGTGTGTGTGAAAGCCGTCCTTCAATTAGCTTGTTGGGAACACAAAGTTTCTTTTCAGTTGCAAACTCCACTCCATACATATATATGGGAAGGTACTAGCTCCAACTCCGTTTTACAGTGAAAACTGCAGGAACTTCAAACCGGCACTAGGAAACAGACTGAGAAACCAGAGTAAATGTTTCTCCTGCAACCCGTTCCCTTTGTGCTAGATGAACGAACGTCTCTCCACATGCTCAGTTTTGAGAGATAAGTGTGTGTGAAAGCCGTCCTTCAACTAGCTTGTTGGGAACACAAAGTTTCTTTTCAGTTGCAAACACCAATCCATAAATATATATGGGAAGGTACTAGCTCCAACTCGGTTTTACAGTGAAAACTGCAGGAACTTCAAACTAGCATTAGGAAACAGACTGAGAAACGAGAGTAAAAGTTTCTCCTGCAACCCGTTCCCTTTGTACTAGATGAACGAACGTCTCTCCACATGCTCAGTTTTGAGAGATAAGTGTGTGTGAAAGCCGCCCTTTAACTAGCTTGTTGGTAACACAGTTTCTTTTCAGTTGCAATCTCCACTCCATACATATATATGGGAAGGTACTAGCTCCAACTCGGTTTTACAGTGAAAACTGCAGGAACTTCAAACCGGCACTAGGAAACAGACTGAGAAACCAGAGTAAAAGTTTCTCCTGCAACCCGTTCCCTTTGTGCTAGATGAACGAACGTCTCTCCACATGCTCAGTTTTGAGAGATAAGTGTGTGTGAAAGCCGCCCTTCAACTAGCTTGTTGGGAACACAGTTTCTTTTCAGTTGCAAACTCCACTCCATACATATATATGGGAAGGTACTAGCTCCAACTCGTTTTTACAGTGAAAACTGCAGGAACTTCAAAACGGCACTAGGAAACAGACTGAGAAACCAGAGTAAAAGTTTCTCCTGCAACCCGTTCCCATTGTGCTAGATGAACGAACGTCTCTCCACATGCTCAGATTTGAGAGATAAGTGTGTGTGAAAGCCGTCTTTCAACTAGCTTGTTGGGAACACAAAGTTTCTTTTCAGTTGCAAAATCCACTCCATACATATATATGGGAAGGTACTAGCTCCAACTCGGTTTTACAGTGAAAACTGCAGGAACTTCAAACCGGCACTAGTAAACAGACTGAGAAACCAGAGTAAAAGTTTCTCCTGCAACCCGTTCCCTTTGTGCTAGATGAACGAACGTCTCTCCACATGCTCAGTTTTGAGAGATAAGTGTGTGTGAAAGCCGTCCTTCAACTAGCTTGTTGGGAACACAGTTTCTTTTCAGTTGCAAACTCCACTCCATATATATATATGGGAAGGTACTAGCTCCAACTCGGTTTTACAGTGAAAACTGCAGGAACTTCAAACCGGCACTAGTAAACAGACTGAGAAACCAGAGTAAAAGTTTCTCCTGCAACCCGTTCCCTTTGTGCTAGATGAACGAACGTCCCTCCACATGCTCAGTTTTGAGAGATAAGTGTGTGTGAAAGCCGCACTTCAACTAGCTTGTTGGGAACACAGTTTCTTTTCAGTTGAAAACTCCACTCCATACATATATATGGGAAGGTACTAGCTCCAAATCGTTTTTACAGTGAAAACTGCAGGAACTTCAAACCGGCACTAGGAAACAGACTGAGAATCCAGAGTAAAAGTTTCTCCTGCAACCCGTTCCCTTTGTGCTAGATGAACGAACGTCTCTCCACATGCTCAGTTTTGAGAGATAAGTGTGTGTGAAAGCCGTCCTTCAACTAGCTTGTTGGGAACACAAAGTTTCTTTTCAGTTGCAAACTCCACTCCATACATATATATGGGAAGGTACTAGCTCCAACTCGTTTTTACAGTGAAAACTGCATTAACTTCCACCGGCACTAGGAAACAGACTGAGAAACCAGAGTAAAAGTTTCTCCTGCAACCCGTTCCCTTTGTGATAGATGAACGAACGTCTCTCCACATGCTCAGTTTTTAGAGATAAGTGTGTTTGAAAGTCGTCCTTCAACTAGCTTGTTGGGAACACAAAGTTTCTTTTCAGTTGCAAACTCCACTCCATACATTTATAAAGGAGGGTACTAGCTCCAACTCGGTTTTACAGTGAAAACTGCAGGAACTTCAAACTAGCATTAGGAAACAGACTGAGAAACGAGAGTAAAAGTATCTCCTGCAACCCGTTCCCATTGTGCTAGATGAACGAACGTCTCTCCACATGCTCAGTTTTGAGAGATAAGTGTGTGTGAAAGCCGTCCTTCAACTAGCTTGTTGGGAACACAAAGTTTCTTTTCAGTTGCAAACTCCACTCGATACATATATATGGGAAGGTACTAGCTCCAACTCGGTTTTACAGTGAAAACTGCAGGAACTTCAAACTAGCATTAGGAAACAGACTGAGAAAGGAGATTAAAAGTTTCTCCTGCAACCCGTTCCCTTTGTGCTAGATGAACAAACGTCTCTCCACATGCTCAGTTTTGAGAGATAAGTGTGTGTGAAAGCCGCCCTTCAACTAACTTTTTGGGAACACAGTTTCTTTTCAGTTGCAAACTCCACTCCATACATATATATGGGAAGGTACTAGCTCCAACTCGGTTTTACAGTGAAAACTGCAGGAATTTCAAACCGGCACTAGGAAACAGACTGAGAAACCAGAGTAAAAGTTTCTCCTGCAACCCGTTCCCTTTGTGCTAGATGAACGAACGTCTCTCCACATGCTCAGTTTTGAGAGATAAGTGTGTGTGAAAGCCGCACTTCAACTAGTTGTTGGGAACACAGTTTCTTTTCAGTTGCAAACTCCACTCCATACATATATATGGGAAGGTACTAGCTCCAACTCGGTTTTACAGTGAAAACTGCAGGAACTTCAAACCGGCACTAGTAAACAGACTGAGAAACCAGAATAAAAGTTTCTCCTGCAACACGTTCCCTTTGTGCTAGATGAACGAACGTCTCTCCACATGCTCAGTTTTGAGAGATAAGTGTGTGTGAAAGCCGCACTTCAACTAGCTTGTTGGGAACACAGTTTCTTTTCAGTTGCAAACTCCACTCCATACATATATATGGGAAAGTACTAGCTCCAAATCGTTTTTACAGTGAAAACTGCAGGAACTTCAAACCGGCACTAGGAAACAGACTGAGAAACCAGAGTAAAAGTTTCTCCTGCAACCCGTTCCCTTTGTGCTAGATGAACGAACGTCTCTCCACATGCTCAGTTTTGAGAGATAAGTGTGTGTGAAAGCCGTCCTTCAACTAGCTTGTTGGGAACACAAAGTTTTCTTTTCAGTTGCAAACACCAATCCATAAATATATATGGGAAGGTACTAGTTCCAACTCGGTTTTACAGTGAAAACTGCAGGAACTTGAAACTAGCATTAGGAAACAGACTGAGAAACGAGAGTAAAAGTTTCTCCTGCAACCCGTTCCCTTTGTACTAGATGAACGAACGTCTCTCCACATGCTCAGTTTTGAGAGATAAGTGTGTGTGAAAGCCGCCCTTCAACTAGCTTGTTGGTAACACAGTTTCTTTTCAGTTGCAAACTCCACTCCATACATATATATGGGAAGGTACTAGCTCCAACTCGGTTTTACAGTGAAAACTGCAGGAACTTCAAACCGGCACTAGGAAACAGACTGAGAAACCAGAGTAAAAGTTTCTCCTGCAACCCGTTCCCTTTGTGCTAGATGAACGAACGTCTCTCCACAAGCTCAGTTTTGAGAGATAAGTGTGTGTGAAAGCCGCCCTTCAACTAGCTTGTTGGGAACACAGTTTCTTTTCAGTTGCAAACTCCACTCCATACATATATATGGGAAGGTACTAGCTCCAACTCGTTTTTACAGTGAAAACTGCAGGAACTTCAAACCGGCACTAGGAAACAGACTGAGAAACCAGAGTAAAAGTTTCTCCTGCAACCCGTTCCCATTGTGCTAGATGAACGAACGTCTCTCCACATGCTCAGTTTTGAGAGATAAGTGTGTGTGAAAGCCGTCTTTCAACTAGCTTGTTGGGAACACAAAGTTTCTTTTCAGTTGCAAACTCCACTCCATACATATATATGGGAAGGTACTAGCTCCAAATCGGTTTTACAGTGAAAACTGCAGGAACTTCAAACCGGCACTAGTAAACAGACTGAGAAACCAGAGTAAAAGTTTCTCCTGCAACCCGTTCCCTTTGTGCTAGATGAACGAACGTCTCTCCACATGCTCAGTTTTGAGAGATAAGTGAGTGTGAAAGCCGCACTTCAACTAGCTTGTTGGGAACACAGTTTCTTTTCAGTTGCAAACTCCACTCCATACATATATATGGGAAGGTACTAGCTCCAACTCGGTTTTACAGTGAAAACTGCAGGAACTTCAAACCGGCACTAGTAAACAGACTGAGAAACCAGAGTAAAAGTTTCTCCTGCAACCCGTTCCCTTTGTGATAGATGAACGAACGTCTCTCCACATGCTCAGTTTTTAGAGATAAGTGTGTTTGAAAGTCGTCCTTCAACTAGCTTGTTGGGAACACAAAGTTTCTTTTCAGTTGCAAACTCCACTCCATACATTTATAAAGGAGGGTACTAGCTCCAACTCGGTTTTACAGTGAAAACTGCAGGAACTTCAAACTAGCATTAGGAAACAGACTGAGAAACGAGAGTAAAAGTATCTCCTGCAACCCGTTCCCATTGTGCTAGATGAACGAACGTCTCTCCACATGCTCAGTTTTGAGAGATAAGTGTGTGTGAAAGCCGTCCTTCAACTAGCTTGTTGGGAACACAAAGTTTCTTTTCAGTTGCAAACTCCACTCGATACATATATATGGGAAGGTACTAGCTCCAACTCGGTTTTACAGTGAAAACTGCAGGAACTTCAAACTAGCATTAGGAAACAGACTGAGAAAGGAGACTAAAAGTTTCTCCTGCAACCCGTTGCCTTTGTGCTAGATGAACAAACGTCTCTCCACATGCTCAGTTTTGAGAGATAAGTGTGTGTGAAAGCCGCCCTTCAACTAACTTTTTGGGAACACAGTTTCTTTTCAGTTGCAAACTCCACTCCATACATATATATGGGAAGGTACTAGCTCCAACTCGGTTTTACAGTGAAAACTGCAGGAACTTCAAACCGGCACTAGGAAACAGACTGAGAAACCAGAGTAAAAGTTTCTCCTGCAACCCGTTCCCTTTGTGCTAGATGAACGAACGTCTCTCCACATGCTCAGTTTTGAGAGATAAGTGTGTGTGAAAGCCGCACTTCAACTAGTTGTTGGGAACACAGTTTCTTTTGAGTTGCAAACTCCACTCCATACATATATATGGGAAGGTACTAGCTCAAACTCGGTTTTACAGTGAAATCTGCAGGAACTTCAAACCGGCACTAGTAAACAGACTGAGAAACCAGAATAAAAGTTTCTCCTGCAACACGTTCCCTTTGTGCTAGATGAACGAACGTCTCTCCACATGCTCAGTTTTGAGAGATAAGTGTGTGTGAAAGCCGCACTTCAACTAGCTTGTTGGGAACACAGTTTCTTTTCAGTTGCAAACTCCACTCCATACATATATATGGGAAAGTACTAGCTCCAAATCGTTTTTACAGTGAAAACTGCAGGAACTTCAAACCGGCACTAGGAAACAGACTGAGAAACCAGAGTAAAAGTTTCTCCTGCAACCTGTTCCCTTTGTGCTAGATGAACGAACGTCTCTCCACATGCTCAGTTTTGAGAGATAAGTGTGTGTGAAAGCCGTCCTTCAACTAGCTTGTTGGGAACAAAAAGTTTCTTTTCAGTTGCAAACTCCACTCCATACATATATATGGGAAGGTACTAGCTCCAACTCGGTTTTACAGTGAAAACTGCAGGAACTTCAAACCGGCATTAGGAAACTGACTGAGAAACCAGAGTAAAAGTTTCTCCTGCAACCCGTTCCCTTTTTGCTAGATGAACGAACGTCTCTCCACATGCTCAGTTTTGAGAGATAAGTGTGTGTGAAAGCCGCACTTCAACTAGTTGTTGGGAACACAGTTTCTTTTCAGTTGCAAACTCCACTCCATATATATATATGGGAAGGTACTAGCTCCAACTCGGTTTTACAGTGAAAACTGCAGGAACTTCAAACCGGCACTAGTAAACAGACTGAGAAACCAGAATAAAAGTTTCTCTTGCAACACGTTCCCTTTGTGCTAGATGAACGAACGTCTCTCCACATGCTCAGTTTTGAGAGATAAGTGAGTGTGAAAGCCGCACTTCAACTAGTTGTTGGGAACACAGTTTCTTTTCAGTTGCAAACTCCACTCCATACATATATATGGGAAGGTACTAGCTCCAACTCGGTTTTACAGTGAAAACTGCAGGAACTTCAAACCGGCACTAGTAAACAGACTGAGAAACCAGAGTAAAAGTTTCTCCTGCAACCCGTTCCCTTTGTGCTAGATGAACGAACGTCTCTCCACATGCTCAGTTTTGAGAGATAAGTGTGTGTGAAAGCCGTCCTTCAACTAGCTTGTTGGGAACACAAAGTTTTCTTTTCAGTTGCAAACACCAATCCATAAATATATATGGGAAGGTACTAGCTCCAACTCGGTTTTACAGTGAAAACTGCAGGAACTTGAAACTAGCATTAGGAAACAGACTGAGAAACGAGAGTAAAAGTTTCTCCTGCAACCCGTTCCCTTTGTACTAGATGAACGAACGTCTCTCCACATGCTCAGTTTTGAGAGATAAGTGTGTGTGAAAGCCGCCCTTCAACTACCTTGTTGGTAACACAGTTTCTTTTCAGTTGCAAACTCCACTCCATACATATATATGGGAAGGTACTAGCTCCAACTCGGTTTTACAGTGAAAACTGCAGGAACTTCAAACCGGCACTAGGAAACAGACTGAGAAACCAGAGTAAAAGTTTCTCCTGCAACCCGTTCCCTTTGTGCTAGATGAACGAACGTCTCTCCACATGCTCAGTTTTGAGAGATAAGTGTGTGTGAAAGCCGCCCTTCAACTAGCTTGTTGGGAACACAGTTTCTTTTCAGTTGCAAACTGCACTCCATACATATATATGGGAAGGTACTAGCTCCAACTCGGTTTTACAGTGAAAACTGCAGGAACTTCAAACCGGCACTAGTAAACAGACTGAGAAACCAGAATAAAAGTTTCTCTTGCAACACGTTCCCTTTGTGCTAGATGAACGAACGTCTCTCCACATGCTCAGTTTTGAGAGATAAGTGTGTGTGAAAGCCGCACTTCAACTAGTTGTTGGGAACACAGTTTCTTTTCAGTTGCAAACTCCACTCCATACATATATATGGGAAGGTACTAGCTCCAACTCGGTTTTACAGTGAAAACTGCAGGAACTTCAAACCGGCACTAGTAAACAGACTGAGAAACCAGAGTAAAAGTTTCTCCTGCAACCCGTTCCCTTTGTGCTAGATGAACGAACGTCTCTCCACATGCTCAGTTTTGAGAGATAAGTGTGTGTGAAAGCCGTCCTTCAACTAGCTTGTTGGGAACACAAAGTTTTCTTTTCAGTTGCAAACACCAATCCATAAATATATATGGGAAGGTACTAGCTCCAACTCGGTTTTACAGTGAAAACTGCAGGAACTTGAAACTAGCATTAGGAAACAGACTGAGAAACGAGAGTAAAAGTTTCTCCTGCAACCCGTTCCCTTTGTACTAGATGAACGAACGTCTCTCCACATGCTCAGTTTTGAGAGATAAGTGTGTGTGAAAGCCGCCCTTCAACTAGCTTGTTGGTAACACAGTTTCATTTCAGTTGCAAACTCCACTCCATACATATATATGGGAAGGTACTAGCTCCAACTCGGTTTTACAGTGAAAACTGCAGGAACTTCAAACCGGCACTAGGAAACAGACTGAGAAACCAGAGTAAAAGTTTCTCCTGCAACCCGTTCCCTTTGTGCTAGATGAACGAACGTCTCTCCACATGCTCAGTTTTGAGAGATAAGTGTGTGTGAAAGCCGCCCTTCAACTAGCTTGTTGGGAACACAGTTTCTTTTCAGTTGCAAACTCCACTCCATACATATATATGGGAAGGTACTAGCTCCAACTCGTTTTTACAGTGAAAACTGCAGGAACTTCAAACCGGCACTAGGAAACAGACTGAGAAACCAGAGTAAAAGTTTCTCCTGCAACCCGTTCCAATTGTGCTAGATGAACGAACGTCTCTCCACATGCTCAGTTTTGAGAGATAAGTGTGTGTGAAAGCCGTCTTTCAACTAGCTTGTTGGGAACACAAAGTTTCTTTTCAGTTGCAAACTCCACTCCATATATATATATGGGAAGGTACTAGCTCCAACTCGGTTTTACAGTGAAAACTGCAGGAACTTCAAACCGGCACTAGTAAACAGACTGAGAAACCAGAGTAAAAGTTTCTCCTGCAACCCGTTCCCTTTGTGCTAGATGAACGAACGTCCCTCCACATGCTCAGTTTTGAGAGATAAGTGTGTGTGAAAGCCACACTTAAACTAGCTTGTTGGGAACACAGTTTCTTTTCAGTTGCAAACTCCACTCCATACATATATATGGGAAGGTACTAGCTCCAAATCGTTTTTACAGTGAAAACTGCAGGAACTTCAAACCGGCACTAGGAAACAGACTGAGAAACCAGAGTAAAAGTTTCTCCTGCAACCCGTTCCCTTTGTGCTAGATGAACGAACGTCTCTCCACATGCTCAGTTTTTAGAGATAAGTGTGTTTGAAAGTCGTCCTTCAACTAGCTTGTTGGGAACACAAAGTTTCTTTTCAGTTGCAAACTCCACTCCATATATTTATAAAGAGGGTACTAGCTCCAACTCGGTTTTACAGTGAAAACTGCAGGAACTTCAAACTAGCATTAGGAAACAGACTGAGAAACGAGAGTAAAAGTATCTCCTGCAACCCGTTCCCATTGTGCTAGATGAACGAACGTCTCTCCACATGCTCAGTTTTGAGAGATAAGTGTGTGTGAAAGCCGCACTTCAACTAGCTTGTTGGGAACACAAAGTTTCTTTTCAGTTGCAAACTCCACTCCATACATTTATAAAGGAGGGTTCTAGCTCCAACTCGGTTTTACAGTTAAAACTGCAGGAACTTCAAACCGGCACTAGGAAACAGACTGAGAAACCAGAGTAAAAGTTTCTCCTGCAACCCGTTCCCTTTGTGCTAGATGAACGAACGTCTCTCCACATGCTCAGTTTTTAGAGATAAGTGTGTTTGAAAGTCGTCCTTCAACTAGCTTGTTGGGAACACAAAGTTTCTTTTCAGTTGCAAACTTCACTCCATACATTTATAAAGGAGGGTACTAGCTCCAACTCGGTTTTACAGTGAAAACTGCAGGAACTTCAAACTAGCATTAGGAAACAGACTGAGAAACGAGAGTAAAAGTTTCTCCTGCAACCCGTTCCCTTTGTGCTAGATGAACGAACGTCTCTCCACATGCTCAGTTTTGAGAGATAAGTGTGTGTGAAAGCCGCCCTTCAACTAACTTTTTGGGAACACAGTTTCTTTTCAGTTGCAAACTCCACTCCATACATATATATGGGAAGGTACTAGCTCCAACTCGGTTTTACAGTGAAAACTGCAGGAACTTCAAACCGGCACTAGGAAACAGACTGAGAAACCAGAGTAAAAGTTTCTCCTGCAACCCGTTCCCTTTGTGCTAGATGAACGAACGTCTCTCCACCTGCTCAGTTTTGAGAGATAAATGTGTGTGAAAGCCGCACTTCAACTAGCTTGTTGGGAACTCAGTTTCTTTTCAGTTGCAAACTCCACTCCATACATATATATGGGAAAGTACTAGCTCCAAATCGTTTTTACAGTGAAAACTGCAGGAACTTCAAACCGGCACTAGGAAACAGACTGAGAAACCAGAGTTAAAGTTTCTCCTGCAACCCGTTCCCTTTGTACTAGATGAACGAACGTCTCTCCACATGCTCAGTTTTGAGAGATAAGTGTGTGTGAAAGCCGCCCTTCAAATAGCTTGTTGGTAACACAGTTTCTTTTCAGTTGCAAACTCCACTCCATACATATATATGGGAAGGTACTAGCTCCAACTCGGTTTTACAGTGAAAACTGCAGGAACTTCAAACCGGCACTAGGAAACAGACTGAGAAACCAGAGTAAAAGTTTCTCCTGCAACCCGTTCCCTTTGTGCTAGATGAACGAACGTCTCTCCACATGCTCAGTTTTGAGAAATAAGTGTGTGTGAAAGCCGTCCTTCAACTAGCTTGTTGGGAACACAAAGTTTCTTTTCAGTTGCAAACACCAATCCATAAATATATATGGGAAGGTACTAGCTCCAACTCGGTTTTACAGTGAAAACTGCAGGAACTTCAAACTAGCATTAGGAAACAGACTGAGAAACGAGAGTAAAAGTTTCTCCTGCAACCCGTTCCCTTTGTACTAGATGAACGAACGTCTCTCCACATGCTCAGTTTTGAGAGATAAGTGTGTGTGAAAGCCGCCCTTCAACTAGCTTGTTGGTAACACAGTTTCTTTTCAGTTGCAAACTCCACTCCATACATATATATGGGAAGGTACTAGCTCCAACTCGGTTTTACAGTGAAAACTGCAGGAACTTCAAACCGGCACTAGGAAACAGACTGAGAAACCAGAGTAAAAGTTTCTCCTGCAACCCGTTCCCTTTGTGCTAGATGAACGAACGTCTCTCCACATGCTTAGTTTTGAGAGATAAGTGTGTGTGAAAGCCGCCCTTCAACTAGCTTGTTGGGAACACAGATTCTTTTCAGTTGCAAACTCCACTCCATACATATATATGGGAAGGTACTAGCTCCAACTCGTTTTTACAGTGAAAACTGCAGGAACTTCAAACCGGCACTAGGAAACAGACTGAGAAACCAGAGTAAAAGTTTCTCCTGCAACCCGTTCCCATTGTGCTAGATGAACGAACGTCTCTCCACATGCTCAGTTTTGAGAGATAAGTGTGTGTGAAAGCCGTCTTTCAACCAGCTTGTTGGGAACACAAAGTTTCTTTTCAGTTGCAAACTCCACTCCATACATATATATGGGAAGGTACTAGCTCCAACTCGGTTTTACAGTGAAAACTGCAGGAACTTCAAACCGGCACTAGTAAACAGACTGAGAAACCACAGTAAAAGTTTCTCCTGCAACCCGTTCCCTTTGTGCTAGATGAACGAACGTCTCTCCACATGCTCAGTTTTGAGAGATAAGTGTGTGTGAAAGCCGCCCTTCAACTAGCTTGTTGGTAACACAGTTTCTTTTCAGTTGCAAACTCCACTCCATACATATATATGGGAAGGTACTAGCTCCAACTCGGTTTTACAGTGAAAACTGCAGGAACTTCAAACCGGCACTAGGAAACAGACTGAGAAACCAGAGTAAAAGTTTCTCCTGCAACCCGTTCCCTTTGTGCTAGATGAACGAACGTCTCTCCACATGCTCAGTTTTGAGAGATAAGTGTGTGTGAAAGCCGCCCTTCAACTAGCTTGTTGGGAACACAGATTCTTTTCAGTTGCAAACTCCACTCCATACATATATATGGGAAGGTACTAGCTCCAACTCGTTTTTACAGTGAAAACTGCAGGAACTTCAAACCGGCACTAGGAAACAGACTGAGAAACCAGAGTAAAAGTTTCTCCTGCAACCCGTTCCCATTGTGCTAGATGAACGAACGTCTCTCCACATGCTCAGTTTTGAGAGATAAGTGTGTGTGAAAGCCGTCTTTCAACCAGCTTGTTGGGAACACAAAGTTTCTTTTCAGTTGCAAACTCCACTCCATACATATATATGGGAAGGTACTAGCTCCAACTCGGTTTTACAGTGAAAACTGCAGGAACTTCAAACCGGCACTAGTAAACAGACTGAGAAACCACAGTAAAAGTTTCTCCTGCAACCCGTTCCCTTTGTGCTAGATGAACGAACGTCTCTCCACATGCTCAGTTTTGAGAGATAAGTGTGTGTGAAAGCCGCCCTTCAACTAGCTTGTTGGGAACACAGATTCTTTTCAGTTGCAAACTCCACTCCATACATATATATGGGAAGGTACTAGCTCCAACTCGTTTTTACAGTGAAAACTGCAGGAACTTCAAACCGGCACTAGGAAACAGACTGAGAAACCAGAGTAAAAGTTTCTCCTGCAACCCGTTCCCTTTGTGCTAGATGAACGAACGTCTCTCCACATGCTCAGTTTTTAGAGATAAGTGTGTGTGAAAGTCGTCCTTCAACTAGCTTGTTGGGAACACAAAGTTTCTTTTCAGTTGCAAACTCCACTCCATACATTTATAAAGGAGGGTACTAGCTCCAACTCGGTTTTACAGTGAAAACTGCAGGAACTTCAAACTAGCATTAGGAAACAGACTGAGAAACGAGAGTAAAAGTATCTCCTGCAACCCGTTCACATTGTGCTAGATGAACGAACGTCTCTCCACATGCTCAGTTTTTAGAGATAAGTGTGTTTGAAAATCGTCCTTCAACTAGCTTGTTGGGAACACAAAGTTCCTTTTCAGTTGCAAATTCCCCTCCATACATATATATGGGAAGGTACTAGCTCCAACTCGGTTTTACAGTGAAAACTGCAGAAACTTCAAACTAGCATTAGGAAACAGACTGAGAAACGAGAGTAAAAGTTTCCCCTGCAACCCGTTCCCTTTGTGCTACATGAACGAACGTCTCTCCACATGCTCAGTTTTGAGAGATAAGTGTGTGTGAAAGCCGCCCTTCAACTAGCTTGTTGGGAACACAGTTTCTTTTCAGTTGCAAACTCCACTCCATACATATATATGGGAAGGTACTAGCTCCAACTCGTTTTTACAGTGAAAACTGCAGGAACTTCAAACCGGCACTAGGAAACAGACTGAGAAACCAGAGTAGAAGTTTCTCCTGCAACCCGTTCCCTTTGTGCTAGATGAACGAAAGTCTCTCCACATGCTCAGTTTTGAGAAATAAGTGTGTGTGAAAGCCGTCTTTCAACTAGCTTGTTGGGAACACAAAGTTACTTTTCAGTTGCAAACTCCACTCCATAAATATATAAGGGAAGGTACTAGCTCCAACTCGGTTTTACAGTGAAAACTGCAGGAACTTCAAACTAGCATTAGGAAACAGACTGAGAAACGAGAGTAAAAGTTTCTCCTGCAACCCGTTCCCTTTGTGCTAGATGAACGAACGTATCTCCACATGCTCAGTTTTGAGAGATAAGTGTGTGTGAAAGCCGCACTTCAACTAGCTTGTTGGGAACACAGTTTCTTTTCAGTTGCAAACTCCACTCCATACATATATATGGGAAGGTACTAGCTCCAACTCGGTTTTACAGTGAAAACTGCAGGAACTTCAAACCGGCACTAGGAAACAGACTGAGAAACCAGAGTAAAAGTTTCTCCTGCAACCCGTTCCCTTTGTGCTAGATGAACGAACGTCTCTCCACATGCTCAGTTTTGAGAGATATGTGTGTGTGAAAGCCGTCCTTCAACTAGCTTGTTGGGAACACAAAATTTCTTTTCAGTTGCAAACTCCACTCCATACATATATATGGGCAGGTACTAGCTCCAACTCGGTTTTACAGTGAAAACTGCAGGAACTTCAAACCGGCACTAGGAAACAGACTGAGAAACCTGAGTAAAAGTTTCTCCTTCAACCCGTTCCCTTTGTGCTACATGAACGAACGTCTCTCCACATGCTCAGTTTTTAGAGATAAGTGTGTTTGAAAGTCGTCCTTCAACTAGCTTGTTGGGAACACAAAGTTTCTTTTCAGTTGCAAACTCCCCTCCATACATATATATGGGAAGGTACTAGCTCCAACTCGGTTTTACAGTGAAAACTGCAGAAACTTCAAACTAGCATTAGGAAACAGACTGAGAAACGAGAGTAAAGTTTCTCCTGCAACCCGTTCCCTTTGTGCTAGATGAACGAACGTCTCTCCACATGCTCAGTTTTGAGAGATAAGTGTGTGTGAAAGCCGCCCTTCAACTAGCTTGTTGGGAACACATTTTCTTTTCAGTTGCAAACTCCACTCCATACATATATATGGGAAGGTAGTAGCTCCAACTCCGTTTTACAGTGAAAACTGCAGGAACTTCAAACCGGCACTAGAAAACAGACTGAGAAACCAGAGTAAAATTTCTCCTGCAACCCGTTCCCTTTGTACTAGATGAACGAACGTCTCTCCACATGCTCAGTTTTGAGAGACAAGTGTGTGTGAAAGCCGTCCTTCAACTAGCTTGTTGGGAACACAAAGGTTCTTTTCAGTTGCAAACACCAATCCAAAAATATATATGGGAATGTACTAGCTCCAACTCGGTTTTACAGTGAAAACTGCAGGAACTTCAAACTAGCATTAGGAAACAGACTGAGAAACGAGAGTAAAAGATTCTCCTGCAACCCGTTCCCTTTGTGCTAGATGAACGAACGTCTCTCCACATGCTCAGTTTTGAGAGATAAGTGTGTGTGAAAGCCGCCCTTCAAATAGCTTGTTGGTAACACAGTTTCTTTTCAGTTGCAAACTCCACTCCATACATATATATGGGAAGGTACAAGCTCCAACTCGGTTTTACAGTGAAAACTGCAGGAACTTCAAACCGGCACTAGGAAACAGACTGTGAAAGCAGAGAAAAAGTGTCCCCTGCAACCCGTTCCATTGGTGCTAGATGAACGAACATCTCTCCACTTGCTCAGTTCTGACAGATAAGTGTGTGTGAAAGCCGCACTTCAACTAGCTTGTTGGGAACACAGTTTCTTTTCAGTTGCAAACTCCACTCCATACATATATATGGGAAGGTACTAGCTCCAACTCGGTTTTACAGTGAAAACTGCAGGAACTTCAAACCGGCACTAGGAAACAGACTGAGAAACCAGAGTAAAAGTTTCTCCTGCAACCCGTTCCCTTTGTGCTAGATGAACGAACGTCTCTCCACATGCTCAGTTTTGAGAGATATGTGTGTGTGAAAGCCGTCCTTCAACTAGCTTGTTGGGAACACAAAGTTTCTTTTCAGTTGCAAACTCCACTCCATACATATATATGGGCAGGTACTAGCTCCAACTCGGTTTTACAGTGAAAACTGCAGGAACTTCAAACCGGCACTAGGAAACAGACTGAGAAACCTGAGTAAAAGTTTCTCCTGCAACCCGTTCCCTTTGTGCTACATGAACGAACGTCTCTCCACATGCTCAGTTTTTAGAGATAAGTGTGTTTGAAAGTCGTCCTTCAACTAGCTTGTTGGGAACACAAAGTTTCTTTTCAGTTGCAAACTCCCCTCCATACATATATATGGGCAGGTACTAGCTCCAACTCGGTTTTACAGTGAAAACTGCAGAAACTTCAAACTAGCATTAGGAAACAGACTGAGAAACGAGAGTAAAAGTTTCTCCTGCAACCCGTTCCCTTTGTGCTAGATGAACGAACGTCTCTCCACATGCTCAGTTTTGAGAGATAAGTGTGTGTGAAAGCCGCCCTTCAACTAGCTTGTTGGGAACACATTTTCTTTTCAGTTGCAAACTCCACTCCATACATATATATGGGAAGGTACTAGCTCCAACTCCGTTTTACAGTGAAAACTGCAGGAACTTCAAACCGGCACTAGAAAACAGACTGAGAAACCAGAGTAAAATTTCTCCTGCAACCCGTTCCCTTTGTACTAGATGAACGAACGTCTCTCCACATGCTCAGTTTTGAGAGACAAGTGTGTGTGAAAGCCGTCCTTCAACTAGCTTGTTGGGAACACAAAGTTTCTTTTCAGTTGCAAACACCAATCCAAAAATATATATGGGAATGTACTAGCTCCAACTCGGTTTTACAGTGAAAACTGCAGGAACTTCAAACTAGCATTAGGAAACAGACTAAGAAACGAGAGTAAAAGATTCTCCTGCAACCCGTTCCCTTTGTGCTAGATGAACGAACGTCTCTCCACATGCTCAGTTTTGAGAGATAAGTGTGTGTGAAAGCCGCCCTTCAAATAGCTTGTTGGTAACACAGTTTCTTTTCAGTTGCAAACTCCACTCCATACATATATATGGGAAGGTACAAGCTCCAACTCGGTTTTACAGTGAAAACTGCAGGAACTTCAAACCGGCACTAGGAAACAGACTGAGAAACCAGAGTAAAAGTTTCTCCTGCAACCCGTTCAATTTGTGCTAGATGAACGAACGTCTCTCCATATGCTCAGATTTGAGAGATAAGTGTGTGTGAAAGCCGCACTTCAACTAGCTTGTTGGGAACACAGTTTCTTTTCAGTTGCAAACTCCACTCCATACATATATATGGGAAGGTACAAGCTCCAACTCGGTTTTACAGTGAAAACTGCAGGAACTTCAAACCGGCACTAGGAAACAGACATGAAAAACCAGAGTAAAAGTTTCTCCTGCAACCCGTTCCCTTTGTGCTAGATGAACGAACGTCTCTCCACATGCTCAGTTTTGAGAGATAAGTGTGTGTGAAAGCCGTCCTTCAACTAGCTTGTAGGGAACACAAAGTTTCTTTTCAGTTGCAAACTCCACTCCATACATATATATGGGCAGGTACTAGCTCCAACTCGGTTTTACAGTGAAAACTGCAGGAACTTCAAACCGGCACTAGGAAACAGACTGAGATACCAGAGTAAAAGTTTCTCCTGCAACCCGTTCCCTTTGTGCTAGATGAACGAACGTCTCTCCACATGCTCAGTTTTGAGAGATAAGTGTGTGTGAAAGCCGCCCTTCAACTAGCTTGTTGGGAACACATTTTCTTTTCAGTTGCAATCTCCACTCCATACATATATATGGGAAGGTATTAGCTCCAACTCGGTTTTACAGTGAAAACTGCAGGAACTTCAAACTAGCATTAGGAAACAGACTGAGAAACGAGAGTAAAAGTTTCTCCTGCAACCCGTTCCCTTTGTGCTAGATGAACGAACGTATCTCCACATGCTCAGTTTTGAGAGATAAGTGTGTGTGAAAGCCGCACTTCAACTAGCTTGTTGGGAACACAGTTTCTTTTCAGTTGCAAACTCCACTCCATACATATATATGGGAAGGTACTAGCTCCAACTCGGTTTTACAGTGAAAACTGCAGGAACTTCAAACCGGCACTAGGAAACAGACTGAGAAACCAGAGTAAAAGTTTCTCCTGCAACCCGTTCCCTTTGTGCTAGATGAACGAACGTCTCTCCACATGCTCAGTTTTGAGAGATATGTGTGTGTGAAAGCCGTCCTTCAACTAGCTTGTTGGGAACACAAAATTTCTTTTCAGTTGCAAACTCCACTCCATACATATATATGGGCAGGTACTAGCTCCAACTCGGTTTTACAGTGAAAACTGCAGGAACTTCAAACCGGCACTAGGAAACAGACTGAGAAACCTGAGTAAAAGTTTCTCCTGCAACCCGTTCCCTTTGTGCTACATGAACGAACGTCTCTCCACATGCTCAGTTTTTAGAGATAAGTGTGTTTGAAAGTCGTCCTTCAACTAGCTTGTTGGGAACACAAAGTTTCTTTTCAGTTGCAAACTCCCCTCCATACATATATATGGGAAGGTACTAGCTCCAACTCGGTTTTACAGTGAAAACTGCAGAAACTTCAAACTAGCATTAGGAAACAGACTGAGAAACGAGAGTAAAGTTTCTCCTGCAACCCGTTCCCTTTGTGCTAGATGAACGAACGTCTCTCCACATGCTCAGTTTTGAGAGATAAGTGTGTGTGAAAGCCGCCCTTCAACTAGCTTGTTGGGAACACATTTTCTTTTCAGTTGCAAACTCCACTCCATACATATATATGGGAAGGTAGTAGCTCCAACTCCGTTTTACAGTGAAAACTGCAGGAACTTCAAACCGGCACTAGAAAACAGACTGAGAAACCAGAGTAAAATTTCTCCTGCAAACCGTTCCCTTTGTACTAGATGAACGAACGTCTCTCCACATGCTCAGTTTTGAGAGACAAGTGTGTGTGAAAGCCGTCCTTCAACTAGCTTGTTGGGAACACAAAGGTTCTTTTCAGTTGCAAACACCAATCCAAAAATATATATGGGAATGTACTAGCTCCAACTCGGTTTTACAGTGAAAACTGCAGGAACTTCAAACTAGCATTAGGAAACAGACTGAGAAACGAGAGTAAAAGATTCTCCTGCAACCCGTTCCCTTTGTGCTAGATGAACGAACGTCTCTCCACATGCTCAGTTTTGAGAGATAAGTGTGTGTGAAAGCCGCCCTTCAAATAGCTTGTTGGTAACACAGTTTCTTTTCAGTTGCAAACTCCACTCCATACATATATATGGGAAGGTACAAGCTCCAACTCGGTTTTACAGTGAAAACTGCAGGAACTTCAAACCGGCACTAGGAAACAGACTGTGAAAGCAGAGAAAAAGTGTCCCCTGCAACCCGTTCCATTGGTGCTAGATGAACGAACATCTCTCCACTTGCTCAGTTCTGAGAGATAAGTGTGTGTGAAAGCCGCACTTCAACTAGCTTGTTGGGAACACAGTTTCTTTTCAGTTGCAAACTCCACTCCATACATATATATGGGAAGGTACTAGCTCCAACTCGGTTTTACAGTGAAAACTGCAGGAACTTCAAACCGGCACTAGGAAACAGACTGAGAAACCAGAGTAAAAGTTTCTCCTGCAACCCGTTCCCTTTGTGCTAGATGAACGAACGTCTCTCCACATGCTCAGTTTTGAGAGATATGTGTGTGTGAAAGCCGTCCTTCAACTAGCTTGTTGGGAACACAAAGTTTCTTTTCAGTTGCAAACTCCACTCCATACATATATATGGGCAGGTACTAGCTCCAACTCGGTTTTACAGTGAAAACTGCAGGAACTTCAAACCGGCACTAGGAAACAGACTGAGAAACCTGAGTAAAAGTTTCTCCTGCAACCCGTTCCCTTTGTGCTACATGAACGAACGTCTCTCCACATGCTCAGTTTTTAGAGATAAGTGTGTTTGAAAGTCGTCCTTCAACTAGCTTGTTGGGAACACAAAGTTTCTTTTCAGTTGCAAACTCCCCTCCATACATATATATGGGCAGGTACTAGCTCCAACTCGGTTTTACAGTGAAAACTGCAGAAACTTCAAACTAGCATTAGGAAACAGACTGAGAAACGAGAGTAAAAGTTTCTCCTGCAACCCGTTCCCTTTGTGCTAGATGAACGAACGTCTCTCCACATGCTCAGTTTTGAGAGATAAGTGTGTGTGAAAGCCGCCCTTCAACTAGCTTGTTGGGAACACATTTTCTTTTCAGTTGCAAACTCCACTCCATACATATATATGGGAAGGTACTAGCTCCAACTCCGTTTTACAGTGAAAACTGCAGGAACTTCAAACCGGCACTAGAAAACAGACTGAGAAACCAGAGTAAAATTTCTCCTGCAACCCGTTCCCTTTGTACTAGATGAACGAACGTCTCTCCACATGCTCAGTTTTGAGAGACAAGTGTGTGTGAAAGCCGTCCTTCAACTAGCTTGTTGGGAACACAAAGTTTCTTTTCAGTTGCAAACACCAATCCAAAAATATATATGGGAATGTACTAGCTCCAACTCGGTTTTACAGTGAAAACTGCAGGAACTTCAAACTAGCATTAGGAAACAGACTAAGAAACGAGAGTAAAAGATTCTCCTGCAACCCGTTCCCTTTGTGCTAGATGAACGAACGTCTCTCCACATGCTCAGTTTTGAGAGATAAGTGTGTGTGAAAGCCGCCCTTCAAATAGCTTGTTGGTAACACAGTTTCTTTTCAGTTGCAAACTCCACTCCATACATATATATGGGAAGGTACAAGCTCCAACTCGGTTTTACAGTGAAAACTGCAGGAACTTCAAACCGGCACTAGGAAACAGACTGAGAAACCAGAGTAAAAGTTTCTCCTGCAACCCGTTCAATTTGTGCTAGATGAACGAACGTCTCTCCATATGCTCAGATTTGAGAGATAAGTGTGTGTGAAAGCCGCACTTCAACTAGCTTGTTGGGAACACAGTTTCTTTTCAGTTGCAAACTCCACTCCATACATATATATGGGAAGGTACAAGCTCCAACTCGGTTTTACAGTGAAAACTGCAGGAACTTCAAACCGGCACTAGGAAACAGACATGAAAAACCAGAGTAAAAGTTTCTCCTGCAACCCGTTCCCTTTGTGCTAGATGAACGAACGTCTCTCCACATGCTCAGTTTTGAGAGATAAGTGTGTGTGAAAGCCGTCCTTCAACTAGCTTGTAGGGAACACAAAGTTTCTTTTCAGTTGCAAACTCCACTCCATACATATATATGGGCAGGTACTAGCTCCAACTCGGTTTTACAGTGAAAACTGCAGGAACTTCAAACCGGCACTAGGAAACAGACTGAGATACCAGAGTAAAAGTTTCTCCTGCAACCCGTTCCCTTTGTGCTAGATGAACGAACGTCTCTCCACATGCTCAGTTTTGAGAGATAAGTGTGTGTGAAAGCCGCCCTTCAACTAGCTTGTTGGGAACACATTTTCTTTTCAGTTGCAATCTCCACTCCATACATATATATGGGAAGGTACAAGCTCCAACTCGGTTTTACAGTGAAAACTGCAGGAACTTCAAACCGGCACTAGGAAACAGACTGAGAAACCAGAGTAAAAGTTTCTCCTGCAACCCGTTCAATTTGTGCTAGATGAACGAACGTCTCTCCATATGCTCAGATTTGAGAGATAAGTGTGTGTGAAAGCCGCACTTCAACTAGCTTGTTGGGAACACAGTTTCTTTTCAGTTGCAAACTCCACTCCATACATATATATGGGAAGGTACAAGCTCCAACTCGGTTTTACAGTGAAAACTGCAGGAACTTCAAACCGGCACTAGGAAACAGACATGAAAAACCAGAGTAAAAGTTTCTCCTGCAACCCGTTCCCTTTGTGCTAGATGAACGAACGTCTCTCCACATGCTCAGTTTTGAGAGATAAGTGTGTGTGAAAGCCGTCCTTCAACTAGCTTGTAGGGAACACAAAGTTTCTTTTCAGTTGCAAACTCCACTCCATACATATATATGGGCAGGTACTAGCTCCAACTCGGTTTTACAGTGAAAACTGCAGGAACTTCAAACCGGCACTAGGAAACAGACTGAGATACCAGAGTAAAAGTTTCTCCTGCAACCCGTTCCCTTTGTGCTAGATGAACGAACGTCTCTCCACATGCTCAGTTTTGAGAGATAAGTGTGTGTGAAAGCCGCCCTTCAACTAGCTTGTTGGGAACACATTTTCTTTTCAGTTGCAATCTCCACTCCATACATATATATGGGAAGGTATTAGCTCCAACTCCGTTTTACAGTGAAAACTGCAGGAACTTCAAACCGGCACTAGAAAACAGACTGAGAAACCAGAGTAAAATTTCTCCTGCAACCCGTTCCCTTTGTACTAGATGAACGAACGTCTCTCCACATGCTCAGTTTTGAGAGACAAGTGTGTGTGAAAGCCGTCCTTCAACTAGCTTGTTGGGAACACAAAGTTTCTTTTCAGTTGCAAACACCAATCCAAAAATATATATGGGAATGTACTAGCTCCAACTCGGTTTTACAGTGAAAACTGCAGGAACTTCAAACTAGCATTAGGAAACAGACTGAGAAACGAGAGTAAAAGATTCTACTGCAACCCGTTCCCTTTGTGCTAGGTGAACGAACGTCTCTCCACATGCTCAGTTTTGAGAGATAAGTGTGTGTGAAAGCCGCCCTTCAAATAGCTTGTTGGTAACACAGTTTCTTTTCAGTTGCAAACTCCACTCCATACATATATATGGGAAGGTACAAGCTCCAACTCGGTTTTACAGTGAAAACTGCAGGAACTTCAAACCGGCACTAGGAAACAGACTGAGAAACCAGAGTAAAAGTTTCTCCTGCAACCCGTTCAATTTGTGCTAGATGAACGAACGTCTCTCCATATGCTCAGATTTGAGAGATAAGTGTGTGTGAAAGCCGAACTTCAACTAGCTTGTTGGGAACACAGTTTCTTTTCAGTTGCAAACTCCACTCCATACATATATATGGGAAGGTACTAGCTCCAACTCGGTTTTACAGTGAAAACTGCAGGAACTTCAAACCGGCACTAGGAAACAGACATGAAAAACCAGAGTAAAAGTTTCTCCTGCAACACGTTCCCTTTGTGCTAGATGAACGAACGTCTCTCCACATGCTCAGTTTTGAGAGATAAGTGTGTGTGAAAGCCGTCCTTCAACTAGCTTGTAGGGAACACAAAGTTTCTTTTCAGTTGCAAACTCCACTCCATACATATATATGGGCAGGTACTAGCTCCAACTCGGTTTTACAGTGAAAACTGCAGGAACTTCAAACCGGCACTAGGAAACAGACTGAGAAACCAGAGTAAAAGTTTCTCCTGCAACCCTTTCCCTTTGTGCTAGATGAACGAAAGTCTCTCCACATGCTCAGTTTTTAGAGATAAGTGTGTTTGAAAGTCGTCCTTCAACTAGCTTGTTGGGAACACAAAGTTTCTTTTCAGTTGCAAACTCCCCTCCATACATATATATGGGAAGGTACTAGCTCCAACTCGGTTTTACAGTGAAAACTGCAGAAACTTCAAACTAGCATTAGGAAACAGACTGAGAAACGAGAGTAAAATTTCTCCTGCAACCCGTTCCCTTTGTGCTAGATGAACGAACGTCTCTCCACATGCTCAGTTTTCAGAGATAAGTGTGTGTGAAAGCCGCCCTTCAACTAGCTTGTTGGGAACACTGTTTCTTTTCAGTTGCAAACTCCACTCCATACATACATATGGGAAGGTACTAGCTCCAACTCCGTTTAACAGTGAAAACTGCAGGAACTTCAAACCGGCACTAGAAAACAGACTGAGAAACCCGAGTAAAAGTTTCTCCTGCAACCCGTTCCCTTTGTGCTAGATGAACGAACGTCTCTCCACATGCTCAGTTTTGAGAGATAAGTGTGTGTGAAAGCCGCCCTTCAACTAGCTTGTTGGGAACACAGTTTCTTTTAAGTTGCAAACTCCACTCCATACATATATATGGGAAGGTACAAGCTCCAACTCCGTTTTACAGTGAAAACTGCAGGATCTTCAAACCGGCACTAGAAAACAGACTGAGAAACCAGAGTAAAAGTTTCTCCTGCAACCCGTTCCCTTTGTGCTAGATGAACGAACGTCCCTCCACAAGCACAGTTTTGAGAGATAAGTGTGTGTGAAAGCCGCCCTTCAACTAGCTTGTTGGGAACACAGTTTCTTTTCAGTAGCAATGTCCACTCCATACATATATATGGGAAGGTAATAGCTCCAACTCGTTTTTACAGTGAAAACTGCAGGAACTTCAAACCGGCACTAGGAAACAGACTGAGATACCAGAGTAAAAGTTTCTCCTGCAACCCGTTCCCTTTGTGCTAGATGAACGAACTTCTCTCCACATGCTCAGTTTTGAGAGATAAGTGTGTGTGAAAGCCGTCCTTCAACTAGCTTGTTGGGAACACAAAGTTTCTTTTCAGTTGCAAACTCCACTCCATACATTTACATAGGAGGGTACTAGCTCCAACTCGGTTTTACAGTGAAAACTGCAGGAACTTCAAACTAGCATTAGGAAACAGACTGAGAAACGAGAGTAAAAGTATCTCCTGCAACCCTTTTCCTTTGTGCTAGATGAACGAACGTCTCTCCACATGCTCAGTTTTGAGAGATAATTGTGTGTGAAAGCCGTCCTTCAACTAGCTTGTTGGGAACACAAAGTTTCTTTTCAGTTGCAAACTCCACTCCATACATATATATGGGAAGGTACTAGCTCCAACTCCGTTTTACAGTGAAAACTGCAGGAACTTCAAACCGGCACTAGGAAACAGACTGAGAAACCAGAGTAAAAGTTTCTCCTGCAACCCGTTCCCTTTGTGCTAGATGAACGAACGTCTCTCCACATGCTCAGTTTTGAGAGATAAGTGTGTGTGAAAGCCGTCCTTCAACTAGCTTGTTGGGAACACAAATTTTCTTTTCAGTTGCAAACACCAATCCAAAAATATATATGGGAAGGTACTAGCTCCAACTCGGTTTTACAGTGAAAACTGCAGGAACTTCAAACTAGCATTAGGAAACAGACTGAGAAACGAGAGTAAAAGTTTCTCCTGCAACCCATTCCCTTTGTGCTAGATGAACGAACGTCTCTCCACATGCTCAGTTTTGAGAGATAAGTGTGTGTGAAAGCCGCCCTTCAACTAGCTTGTTGGTAACACAGTTTCTTTTGAGTTGCATACTCCACTCCATACATATATATGGGAAGGTAGTAGCTCCAACTCGGTTTTACAGTGAAAACTGCAGGAATTTCAAAACGGCACTAGGAAACAGACTGAGAAACCAGAGTAAAAGTTTCTCCTGCAACCCGTTCCCTTTGTGCTATATGAACGAACGTCTCTCCACATGCTCAGTTTTGAGAGATAAGTGTGTGTGAAAGCCGCCCTTTAACTAGCTTGTTGGGAACACAGTTTCTTTTCAGTTGCAAACTCCAGTCCATACATATATATGGGAAGGTACTAGCTCCAACTCGTTTTTACAGTGAAAACTGCAGGAACTTCAAACCGGCACTAGGAAACAGACTGAGAAACCAGAGTAAAAGTTTCTCCTGCAACCCGTTCCCTTTGTGCTAGATGAACGAACGTCTCTCCACATGCTCAGTTTTGAGAGATAAGTGTGTGTGAAAGCCGTCTTTCAACTAGCTTGTTGGGAACACAAAGATTCTTTTCAGTTGCAAACTCCACTCCATACATATATATGGGAAGGTACTAGCTCCAACTCGTTTTTACAGTGAAAACTGCAGGAACTTCAAACTAGCATTAGGAAACAGACTGAGAAACGAGAGTAAAAGTTTCTCCTGCAACCCGTTCCCTTTGTGCTAGATGAACGAACGTCTCTCCCCATGCTCAGTTTTGAGAGATAAGTGTGTGTGAAAGCCGCACTTCAACTAGCTTGTTGGGAACACAGTTTCTTTTCAGTTGCAAACTCCACTCCATACATATATATGGGAAGGTACTAGCTCCAACTCGGTTTTACAGTGAAAACTGCAGGAACTTCAAACAGGCACTAGGAAACAGACTGAGAAACCAGAGTAAAAGTTTCTCCTGCAACCCGTTCTCTTTGTGCTAGATGAACGAACGTCTCTCCCCATGCTCAGTTTTGAGAGATAAGTGTGTGTGAAAGTCGTCCTTCAACTAGCTTGTTGGGAACACAAAGTTTCTTTTCAGTTGCAAACCCCACTCCATACATTTACATAGGAGGGTACTAGCTCCAACTCGGTTTTACAGTGAAAACTGCAGGAACTTCAAACTAGCATTAGGAAACACACTGAGAAACGAGAGTAAAAGTATCTCCTGCAACCCGTTCCCTTTGTGCTAGATGAACGAACGTCTCTCCACATGCTCAGTTTTGAGAGATAAGTGTGTGTGAAAGCCGCCCTTCAAATAGCTTGTTGGTAACACAGTTTCTTTTCAGTTGCAAACTCCACTCCATACATATATATGGGAAGGTACTAGCTCCAACTCGGTTTTACAGTGAAAACTGCAGGAACTTCAAACCGGCACTAGGAAACAGACTGAGAAACCAGAGTAAAAGTTTCTCCTGCAACCCGTTCCCTTTGTGCTAGATGAACGAACGTCTCTCCATATGCTCAGATTTGAGAGATAATTGTGTGTGAAAGCCGCACTTCAACTAGCTTGTTGGGAACACAGTTTCTTTTCAGTTGCAAACTCCACTCCATACATATATATGGGAAGGTACTAGCTCCAACTCGGTTTTACAGTGAAAACTGCAGGAACTTCAAACCGGCACTAGGAAACAGACATGAAAAACCAGAGTAAAAGTTTCTCCTGCAACCCGTTCCCTTTGTGCTAGATGAACGAACGTCTCTCCACATGCTCAGTTTTGAGAGATAAGTGTGTGTGAAAGCCGTCCTTCAATTAGCTTGTAGGGAACACAAAGTTTCTTTTCAGTTGCAAACTCCACTCCATACATATATATGGGAAGGTAGTAGCTCCAACTCGGTTTTACAGTGAAAACTGCAGGAACTTCAAAACGGCACTAGGAAACAGACTGAGAAACCAGAGTAAAAGTTTCTCCTGCAACCCATTCCCTTTGTGCTATATGAACGAACGTCTCTCCACATGCTCAGTTTTGAGAGATAAGTGTGTGTGAAAGCCGCCCTTTAACTAGCTTGTTGGGAACACAGTTTCTTTTCAGTTGCAAACTCCACTCCATACATATATATGGGAAGGTACTAGCTCCAACTCGTTTTTACAGTGAAAACTGCAGGAACTTCAAACCGGCACTAGGAAACAGACTGAGAAACCAGAGTAAAAGTTTCTCCTGCAACCCGTTCCCTTTGTGCTAGATGAACGAACGTCTCTCCACATGCTCAGTTTTGAGAGATAAGTGTGTGTGAAAGCCGTCTTTCAACTAGCTTGTTGGGAACACAAAGATTCTTTTCAGTTGCAAACTCCACTCCATACATATATATGGGAAGGTACTAGCTCCAACTCGTTTTTACAGTGAAAACTGCAGGAACTTCAAACTAGCATTAGGAAACAGACTGAGAAACGAGAGTAAAAGTTTCTCCTGCAACCCGTTCCCTTTGTGCTAGATGAACGAACGTCTCTCCCCATGCTCAGTTTTGAGAGATAAGTGTGTGTGAAAGCCGCACTTCAACTAGCTTGTTGGGAACACAGTTTCTTTTCAGTTGCAAACTCCACTCCATACATATATATGGGAAGGTACTAGCTCCAACTCGTTTTTACAGTGAAAACTGCAGGAACTTCAAACCGGCACTAGGAAACAGACTGAGAAACCAGAGTAAAAGTTTCTCCTGCAACCCGTTCTCTTTGTGCTAGATGAACGAACGTCTCTCCCCATGCTCAGTTTTGAGAGATAAGTGTGTGTGAAAGTCGTCCTTCAACTAGCTTGTTGGGAACACAAAGTTTCTTTTCAGTTGCAAACCCCACTCCATACATTTACATAGGAGGGTACTAGCTCCAACTCGGTTTTACAGTGAAAACTGCAGGAACATCAAACTAGCATTAGGAAACAGACTGAGAAACGAGAGTAAAAGTATCTCCTGCAACCCGTTCCCTTTGTGCTAGATGAACGAACGTCTCTCCACATGCTCAGTTTTGAGAGATAAGTGTGTGTGAAAGCCGCCCTTCAAATAGCTTGTTGGTAACACAGTTTCTTTTCAGTTGCAAACTCCACTCCATACATATATATGGGAAGGTACTAGCTCCAACTCGGTTTTACAGTGAAAACTGCAGGAACTTCAAACCGGCACTAGGAAACAGACTGAGAAACCAGAGTAAAAGTTTCTCCTGCAACCCGTTCCCTTTGTGCTAGATGAACGAACGTCTCTCCATATGCTCAGATTTGAGAGATAAGTGTGTGTGAAAGCCGCACTTCAACTAGCTTGTTGGGAACACAGTTTCTTTTCAGTTGCAAACTCCACTCCATACATATATATGGGAAGGTAAAAGCTCCAACTCGGTTTTACAGTGAAAACTGCAGGAACTTCAAACCGGCACTAGGAAACAGACATGAAAAACCACAGTAAAAGTTTCTCCTGCAACCCGTTCCCTTTGTGCTAGATGAACGAACGTCTCTCCACATGCTCAGTTTTGAGAGATAAGTGTGTGTGAAAGCCGTCCTTCAACTAGCTTGTAGGGAACACAAAGTTTCTTTTCAGTTGCAAACTCCACTCCATACATATATATGGGCAGGTACTAGCTCCAACTCGGTTTTACAGTGAAAACTGCAGGAACTTCAAACCGGCACTAGGAAACAGACTGAGAAACCAGAGTAAAAGTTTCTCCTGCAACCCGTTCCCTTTGTGCTAGATGAACGAACGTCTCTCCATATGCTCAGATTTGAGAGATAAGTGTGTGTGAAAGCCGCACTTCAACTAGCTTGTTGGGAACACAGTTTCTTTTCAGTTGCAAACTCCACTCCATACATATATATGGGAAGGTACTAGCTCCAACTCGGTTTTACAGTGAAAACTGCAGGAACTTCAAACCGGCACTAGGAAACAGACATGAAAAACCAGAGTAAAAGTTTCTCCTGCAACCCGTTCCCTTTGTGCTAGATGAACGAACGTCTCTCCACATGCTCAGTTTTGAGAGATAAGTGTGTGTGAAAGCCGTCCTTCAACTAGCTTGTAGGGAACACAAAGTTTCTTTTCAGTTGCAAACTCCACTCCATACATATATATGGGAAGGTAGTAGCTCCAACTCGGTTTTACAGTGAAAACTGCAGGAACTTCAAAACGGCACTAGGAAACAGACTGAGAAACCAGAGTAAAAGTTTCTCCTGCAACCCGTTCCCTTTGTGCTATATGAACGAACGTCTCTCCACATGCTCAGTTTTGAGAGATAAGTGTGTGTGAAAGCCGCCCTTTAACTAGCTTGTTGGGAACACAGTTTCTTTTCAGTTGCAAACTCCACTCCATACATATATATGGGAAGGTAGTAGCTCCAACTCGTTTTTACAGTGAAAACTGCAGGAACTTCAAACCGGCACTAGGAAACAGACTGAGAAACCAGAGTAAAAGTTTCTCCTGCAACCCGTTCCCTTTGTGCTAGATGAACGAACGTCTCTCCACATGCTCAGTTTTGAGAGATAAGTGTGTGTGAAAGCCGTCTTTCAACTAGCTTGTTGGGAACACAAAGATTCTTTTCAGTTGCAAACTCCACTCCATACATATATATGGGAAGGTACTAGCTCCAACTCGTTTTTACAGTGAAAACTGCAGGAACTTCATACTAGCATTAGGAAACAGACTGAGAAACGAGAGTAAAAGTTTCTCCTGCAACCCGTTCCCTTTGTGCTAGATGAACGAACGTCTCTCCCCATGCTCAGTTTTGAGAGATAAGTGTGTGTGAAAGCCGCACTTCATCTAGCTTGTTGGGAACACAGTTTCTTTTCAGTTGCAAACTCCACTCCATACATATATATGGGAAGGTACTAGCTCCAACTCGTTTTTACAGTGAAAACTGCAGGAACTTCAAACCGGCACTAGGAAACAGACTGAGAAACCAGAGTAAAAGTTTCTCCTGCAACCCGTTCTATTTGTGCTAGATGAACGAACGTCTCTCCACATGCTCAGTTTTGAGAGATAAGTGTGTGTGAAAGCCGTCCTTCAACTAGCTTGTTGGGAACACAAAGTTTCTTTTCAGTTGCAAACTCCACTCCATACATATATATGGGAAGGTACTAGCTCCAACTCGGTTTTACAGTGAAAACTGCAGGAACTTCAAACAGGCACTAGGAAACAGACTGAGAAACCAGAGTAAAAGTTTCTCCTGCAACCCGTTCTCTTTGTGCTAGATGAACGAACGTCTCTCCCCATGCTCAGTTTTGAGAGATAAGTGTGTGTGAAAGTCGTCCTTCAACTAGCTTGTTGGGAACACAAAGTTTCTTTTCATTTGCAAACCCCACTCCATACATTTACATAGGAGGGTACTAGCTCCAACTCGGTTTTACAGTGAAAACTGCAGGAACTTCAAACCGGCACTAGGAAACAGACTGAGAAACCAGAGTAAAAGTTTCTCCTGCAACCCGTTCCCTTTGTGCTAGATGAACGAAAGTCTCTCAACATGCTCAGTTTTTTGAGATATTTGTGTTTGAAAGTCGTCCTTCAACTAGCTTGTTGGGAACACAAGGTTTCTTTTCAGTTGCAAACTCCCCTCCATACATATATATGGGAAGGTACTAGCTCCAACTCGGTTTTACAGTGAAAACTGCAGAAACTTCAAACTAGCATTAGGAAACAGACTGAGAAACGAGAGTAAAAGTTTCTCCTGCAACCCATTCCCTTTGTGCTAGATGAACGAACGTCTCTCCACATGCTCAGTTTTGAGAGATAAGTGTGTGTGAAAGCCGCCCTTCAACTAGCTTGTTGGGAACACAGTTTCTTTTCAGTTGCAAACTCCACTCCATATATACATATGGGAAGGTACTAGCTCCAACTCGTTTTTACAGTGAAAACTGCAGGAACTTCAAACCGGCAGTAGGAAACAGACTGAGATAACAGAGTAAAAGTTTCTCCTGCAACCCGTTCCCTTTGTGCTAGATGAACGAACGTCTCTCCACATGCTCAGTTTTGAGAGATAAGTGTGTGTGAAAGCCGTACTTCAACTAGCTTGTTGGGAACACAAAGTTTCTTTTCAGTTGCAAACTCCACTCCATACATATATATGGGAAGGTACTAGCTCCAACTCGGTTTTACAGTGAAAACTGCAGGAACTTCAAACTAGCATTAGGAAACAGACTGAGAAACCAGAGTAAAAGTTTCTCCTGCAACCCGTTCCCTTTGTGCTAGATGAACGAACGTCTCTCCACATGCTCAGTTTTGAGTGATAAGTGTTTGTGAAAGCCGTCCTTCAACTAGCTTGTTGGGAACACAAAGTTTCTTTTCAGTTGCAAACTCAACTCCATACATATATATGGGCAGGTACTAGCTCCAACTTGGTTTTACAGTGAAAACTGCAGGAACTTCAAACCGGCACTAGGAAACAGACTGAGAAACCAGAGTAAAACTTCCTCCTGCAACCCGTTCCCTTTGTGCTAGATGAACGAACGTCTCTCCACATGCTCAGTTTTGAGAGATAAGTGTGTGTGAAAGCCGCCCTTCAACTAGCTTGTTGGGAACACAGTTTCTTTTCAGTTGCAAACTCCACTCCATACATATATATGGGAAGGTACTAGCTCCAACTCCGTTTTACAGTGAAAACTGCAGGATCTTCAAACCGGCACTAGAAAACAGACTGAGAAACCAGAGTAATAGTTTCTCCTGCAACCCGTTCCCTTTGTGCTAGATGAACGAACGTCTCTCCACATGCTCAGTTTTGAGAGATAAGTGTGTGTGAAAGCCGCCCTTCAACTAGCTTGTTGGGAACACAGTTTCTTTTCAGTAGCAAAGTCCACTCCATACATATATATGGGAAGGTACTAGCTCCAACTCGTTTTTACAGTGAAAACTGCAGGAACTTCAAACCGGCACTAGGAAACAGACTGAGATACCAGAGTAAAAGTTTCTCCTGCAACCCGTTCCCTTTGTGCTAGATGAACGAACTTCTCTCCACATGCTCAGTTTTGAGAGATAAGTGTGTTTGAAAGTCGTCCTTCAACTAGCTTGTTGGGAACACAAAGTTTCTTTTCAGTTGCAAACTCCCCTCCATACATATATATGGGAAGGTACTAGCTCCAACTCGGTTTTACAGTGAAAACTGCAGAAACTTCAAACTAGCATTAGGAAACAGACTGAGAAACGAGAGTAAAATTTCTCCTGCAACCCGTTCCCTTTGTGCTAGATGAACGAACGTCTCTCCACATGCACAGTTTTCAGAGATAAGTGTGTGTGAAAGCCGCCCTTCAACTAGCTTGTTGGGAACACAGTTTCTTTTCAGTTGCAAACTCCACTCCATACATACATACGGGAAGGTACTAGCTCCAACTCCGTTTAACAGTGAAAACTGCAGGAACTTCAAACCGGCACTAGAAAACAGACTGAGAAACCAGAGTAAAAGTTTCTCCTGCAACCCGTTCCCTTTGTGCTAGATGAACGAACGTCTCTCCACATGCTCAGTTTCGAGAGATAAGTGTGTGTGAAAGCCGCCCTTCAACTAGCTTGTTGGTAACACAGTTTCTTTTCAGTTGCAAACTCCACTCCATACATATATATGGGAAGGTAGTAGCTCCAACTCGGTTTTACAGTGAAAACTGCAGGAACTTCAAACCGGCACTAGGAAACAGACTGAGAAACCAGAGTAGAAGTTTCTCCTGCAACCCGTTCCCTTTGTGCTATATGAACGAACGTCTCTCCACATCCTCAGTTTTGAGAGATAAGTGTGTGTGAAAGCCGCCCTTCAACTAGCTTGTTGGGAACACAGTTTCTTTTCAGTTGCAAACTCCACTCCATACATATATATGGGAAGGTACTAGCTCCAACTCGTTTTTACAGTGAAAACTGCAGGAACTTCAAACCGGCACTAGGAAACAGACTGAGAAACCAGAGTAAAAGTTTCTCCTGCAACCCGTTCCCTTTGTGCTAGATGAACGAACGTCTCTCCACATGCTCAGTTTTGAGAGATAAGTGTGTGTGAAAGCCGTCTTTCAACTAGCTTGTTGGGAACACAAAGATTCTTTTCAGTTGCAAACTCCACTCCATACATATATATGGGAAGGTACTAGCTCCAACTCGTTTTTACAGTGAAAACTGCAAGAACTTCAAACTAGCATTAGGAAACAGACTGAGAAACGAGAGTAAAAGTTACTCCTGCAATCCGTTCCCTTTGTGCTAGATGAACGAACGTCTCTCCACATGCTCAGTTTTGAGAGATAAGTGTATGTGAAAGCCGCACTTCAACTAGCTTGTTGGGAACACAGTTTCTTTTCAGTTGCAAACTCCACTCCATACATATATATGGGAAGGTACTAGCTCCAACTCGTTTTTACAGTGAAAACTGCAGGAACTTCAAACCGGCACTAGGAAACAGACTGAGAAACCAGAGTAAAAGTTTCTCCTGCAACCCGTTCTATTTGTGCTAGATGAACGAACGTCTCTCCACATGCTCAGTTTTGAGAGATAAGAGTGTGTGGAAGCCGTCCTTCAACTAGCTTGTTGGGAACACAAAGTTTCTTTTCAGTTGCAAACTCCACTCCATACATATATATGGGAAGGTACTAGCTACAACTCGGTTTTACAGTGAAAACTGCAGGAACTTCAAACAGGCACTAGGAAACAGACTGAGAAACCAGAGTAAAAGTTTCTCCTGCAACCCGTTCTCTTTGTGCTAGATGAACGAACGTCTCTCCCCATGCTCAGTTTTGAGAGATAAGTGTGTGTGAAAGTCGTCCTTCAACTAGCTTGTTGGGAACACAAAGTTTCTTTTCAGTTGCAAACTCCACTCCATACATTTACATAGGAGGGTACTAGCTCCAACTCGGTTTTACAGTGAAAACTGCAGGAACTTCAAACTAGCATTAGGAAACAGACTGAGAAACGAGAGTAAAAGTATCTCCTGCAACCCGTTCACTTTGTGCTAGATGAACGAACGTCTCTCCACATGCTCAGTTTTGAGAGATAAGTGTGTGTGAAAGCCGCCCTTCAAATAGCTTGTTGGTAACACAGTTTCTTTTCAGTTGCAAACTCCACTCCATACATATATATGGGAAGGTATTAGCTCCAACTCGGTTTTACAGTGAAAACTGCAGGAACTTCAAACCGGCACTAGGAAACAGACTGAGAAACCAGAGTAAAAGTTTCTCCTGCAACCCGTTCCCTTTGTGCTAGATGAACGAACGTCTCTCCATATGCTCAGATTTGAGAGATAAGTGTGTGTGAAAGCCGCACTTCAACTAGCTTGTTGGGAACACAGTTTCTTTTCAGTTGCAAACTCCACTCCATACATACATATGGGAAGGTACTAGCTCCAACTCGGTTTTACAGTGAAAACTGCAGGAACTTCAAACTAGCATTAGGAAACAGACTGAGAAACGAGAGTAAAAGTATCTCCTGCAACCCGTTCACTTTGTGCTAGATGAACGAACGTCTCTCCACATGCTCATTTTTGAGAGATAAGTGTGTGTGAAAGCCGTCCTTCAACTAGCTTGTAGGGAACACAAAGTTTCTTTTCAGTTGCAAACTCCACTCCATACATATATATGGGCAGGTACTAGCTCCAACTCGGTTTTACAGTGAAAACTGCAGGAACTTCAAACCGGCACTAGGAAACAGACTGAGAAACCAGAGTAAAAGTTTCTCCTGCAACCCGTTCCCTTTGTGCTAGATGAACGAAAGTCTCTCCACATGCTCAGTTTTTTGAGATAATTGTGTTTGAATGTCGTCCTTCAACTAGCTTGTTGGGAACACAAAGTTTCTTTTCAGTTGCAAACACCCCTCCATACATATATATGGGAAGGTACTAGCTCCAACTCGTTTTACAGTGAAAACTGCAGAAACTTCAAACTAGCATTAGGAAACAGTCTGAGAAACGAGAGTAAAAGTTTCTCCTGCAACCCGTTCCCTTTGTGCTAGATGAACGAACGTCTCTCCACATGCTCAGTTTTGAGAGATAAGTGTGTGTGAAAGCCGCCCTTCAACTAGCTTGTTGGGAACACAGTTTCTTTTCAGTTGCAAACTCCACTCCATATATACATATGGGAAAGTACTAGCTCCAACTCGTTTTTACAGTGAAAACTGCAGGAACTTCAAACCGGCACTAGGAAACAGACTGAGGTAACAGAGTAAAAGTTTCTCCTGCAACCCGTTCCCTTTGTGCTAGATGAACGAACGTCTCTCCACATGCTCAGTTTTGAGAGATAAGTGTGTGTGAAAGCCGTACTTCAACTAGCTTGTTGGGAACACAAAGTTTCTTTTCAGTTGCAAACTCCACTCCATACATATATATGGGAAGGTACTAGCTCCAACTCGGTTTTACAGTGAAAACTGCAGGAACTTCAAACTAGCATTAGGAAACAGACTGAGAAACCAGAGTAAAAGTTTCTCCTGCAACCCGTTCCCTTTGTGCTAGATGAACGAACGTCTCTCCACATGCTCAGTTTTGAAGATAAGTGTGTGTGAAAGCCGCCCTTCAACTAGCTTGTTGGGAACACAGTTTCTTTTCAGTTGCAAACTCCACTCCATACATATATATGGGAAGGTACTAGCTCCAACTCCGTTTTACAGTGAAAACTGCAGGATCTTCAAACCGGCACTAGAAAACAGACTGAGAAACCAGAGTAATAGTTTCTCCTGCAACCCGTTCCCTTTGTGCTAGATGAACGAACGTCTCTCCACATGCTCAGTTTTGAGAGATAAGTGTGTGTGAAAGCCGCCCTTCAACTAGCTTGTTGGGAACACAGTTTCTTTTCAGTAGCAAAGTCCACTCCATACATATATATGGGAAGGTACTAGCTCCAACTCGTTTTTACAGTGAAAACTGCAGGAACTTCAAACCGGCACTAGGAAACAGACTGAGATACCAGAGTAAAAGTTTCTCCTGCAACCCGTTCCCTTTGTGCTAGATGAACGAACTTCTCTCCACATGCTCAGTTTTGAGAGATAAGTGTGTGTTAAAGCCGTCCTTCAACTAGCTTGTTGGGAACACAAAGTTTCTTTTCAGTTGCAAACTCCACTCCATACATTTACATAGGAGGGTACTAGCTCCAACTCGGTTTTACAGTGAAAACTGCAGGAACTTCAAACTAGCATTAGGAAACAGACTGAGAAACGAGAGTAAAAGTATCTCCTGCAACCCGTTCCCTTTGTGCTAGATGAACGAAAGTCTCTCCACATGCTCAGTTTTGAGAGATAAGTGTGTGTGAAAGCCGTCCTTCAACTAGCTTGTTGGGAACACAAAGTTTCTTTTCAGTTGCAAACTCCACTCCATACATATATATGGGAAGGTACTAGCTCCAAATCGGTTTTACGGTGAAACCTGCAGGAACTTCAAACTAGCATTAGGAAACAGACTGAGAAACGAGAGTAAAAGTTTCTCCTGCAAACCGTTCCATTTGTGCTAGATGAACGAACGTCTCTCCACATGCTCAGTTTTGAGAGATAAGTGTGTGTGAAAGCCGCCCTTCAACTAGATTGTTGGGAACACAGTTTCTTTTCAGTTGCAAACTCCACTCCATACATATATATGGGAAGGTACTACCTCCAACTCCGTTTTACAGTGAAAACTGCAGGAACTTCAAACCGGCACTAGGAAACAGACTGAGAAACCAGAGTAAAAGTTTCTCCTGCAACCCGTTCCCTTTGTGCTAGATGAACGAACGTCTCTCCACATGTTCAGTTTTGAGAGATAAGTGTGTGTGAAAGCCGTCCTTCAACTAGCTTGTTGGGAACACAAAGTTTCTTTCCAGTTGCAAACACCAATCCAAAAATATATATTGGAAGGTACTAGCTCCAACTCGATTTTACAGTGAAAACTGCAGGAACTTCAAACTAGCATTAGGAAACAGACTGAGAAACGAGAGTAAAAGTTTCTCCTGCAACCCATTCCCTTTGTGCTAGATGAACGAACGTCTCTCCACATGCTCAGTTTTGAGAGATAAGTGTGTGTGAAAGCCGCCCTTCAACTAGCTTGTTGGTAACACAGTTTCTTTTCAGTTGCAAACTCCACTCCATACATATATATGGGAAGGTATTAGCTCCAACTCGGTTTTACAGTGAAAACTGCAGGAACTTCAAACAAGCACTAGGTAACAGACTGAGAAACCAGAGTAAAAGTTTCTCCTGCAACCCGTTCCCTTTGTGCTATATGAACGAACGTCTCTCCACATGCTCAGTTTTGAGAGATAAGTGTGTGTGAAAGCCGCCCTTCAACTAGCTTGTTGGGAACACAGTTTCTTTTCAGTTGCAAACTCCACTCCATACATATATATGGGAAGGTACTAGCTCCAACTCGTTTTTACAATGAAAACTGCAGGAACTTCAAACCGGCACTAGGAAACAGACTGAGAAACCAGAGTAAAAGTTTCTCCTGCAACCCGTTCCCTTTGTGCTAGATGAACGAACGTCTCTCCACATGCTCAGTTTTGAGAGATAAGTGTGTGTGAAAGCCGTCTTTCAACTAGCTTGTTGGGAACACAAAGATTCTTTTCAGTTGCAAACTCCACTCCATACATATATATGGGAAGGTACTAGCTCCAACTCGTTTTTACAGTGAAAACTGCAGGAACTTCAAACTAGCATTAGGAAACAGACTGAGAAACGAGAGTAAAAGTTTCTCCTGCAACCCGTTCCCTTTGTGCTAGATGAACGAACGTCTCTCAACATGCTCAGTTTTGAGAGATAAGTGTGTGTGAATGCCGCACTTCAACTAGCTTGTTGGGAACACAGTTTCTTTTCAGTTGCAAACTCCACTCCATACATATATATGGGAAGGTACTAGCTCCAACTCGTTTTTACAGTGAAAACTGCAGGAATTTCAAACCGGCACTAGGAAACAGACTGAGAAACCAGAGTAAAAGTTTCTCCTGCAACCCTTTCTCTTTGTGCTAGATGAACGAACGTCTCTCCACATGCTCAGTTTTGAGAGATAAGTGTGTGTGAAAGCCGTCCTTCAACTAGCTTGTTGTGAACACAAAGTTTCTTTTCAGTTGCAAACTCCACTCCATACATATATATGGGAAGGTACTAGCTCCAACTCGGTTTTACAGTGAAAACTGCAGGAACTTCAAACAGGCACTAGGAAACAGACTGAGAAACCAGAGTAAAAGTTTCTCCTGCAACACGTTCTCTTTGTGCTAGATGAACGAACGTCTCTCCCCATGCTCAGTTTTGAGAGATAAGTGTGTGTGTAAGTCGTCCTTCAAATAGCTTGTTGGGAACACAAAGTTTCTTTTCAGTTGCAAACTCCACTCCATACATTTACATAGGATGGTACTAGCTCCAACTCGGTTTTACAGTGAAAACTGCATTAACTTCAAACTAGCATTAGGAAACAGACTGAGAAACGAGAGTAAAAGTATCTACTGCAACCCGTTCCCTTTGTGCTAGATGAACGAACGTCTCTCCACATGCTCAGTTTTGAGAGATAAGTGTGTGTGAATGTCGTCCTTCAACTAGCTTGTTGGGAACACAAAGTTTCTTTTCAGTTGCAAACTCCACTCCATACATTAATATAGGAGGGTACTATCTCCAAATCGGTTTTACGGTGAAACCTGCAGGAACTTCAAACTAGCATTAGGAAACAGACTGAGAAACGAGAGTAAAAGTTTCTCCTGCAACCCGTTCCATTTGTGCTAGATGAACGAACGTCTCTCCACATGCTCAGTTTTGAGAGATAAGTGTGTGTGAAAGCCGTCCTTCAACTAGCTTGTTGGGAACACAAAGTTTCTTTTCAGTTGCAAACTCCACTCCATACATATATAAGGGATGGTACTAGCTCCAACTCGGTTTTACAGTGAAAACTGCAGGAACTTCAAACCGGCACTAGGAAACAGACTGAGAAACCAGAGTAAAAGTTTCTCCTGCAACCCGTTCCCTTTGTGCTAGATGAACGAACGTCTCTCCAGATGCTCAGTTCTGAGAGATAAGTGTGTGTGAAAGCCGTCCTTCAACTAGCTTGTTGGGAACACAAAGTTTCTTTTCAGTTGCAAACTCCACTCCATACATATATAAGGGATGGTACTAGCTCCAACTCGGTTTTACAGTGAAAACTGCAGGAACTTCAAACCGGCACTAGGAAACAGACTGAGAAAGCAGAGTAAAAGTTTCTCCTGCAACCCGTTCCCTTTGTGCTAGATGAACGAACGTCTCTCCAGATGCTCAGTTCTGAGAGATAAGTGTGTGTGAAAGCCGTCCTTCAACTAGCTTGTTGGGAACACAAAGTTTCTTTTGAGTTGCAAACTCCACTCCATACATATATATGGGAATGTACTAGCTCCAAGTCGGTTTAACAGTGAAAACTGCAGGAACTTCAAACCGGCACTAGGAAACAGACTGAGAAACCAGAGTAAAAGTTTCTCCTGCAACCCTTTCCCTTTGTGCTAGATGAACGAAAGTCTCTCCACATGCTCAGTTTTTAGAGATAAGTGTGTTTGAAAATCGTCCTTCAACTAGCTTGTTGGGAACACAAAGTTTCTTTTCAGTTGCAAACTCCCCTCCATACATATATATGGGAAGGTACTAGCTCCAACTCGGTTTTACAGTGAAAACTGCAGAAACTTCAAACTAGCATTAGGAAACAGACTGAGAAACGAGAGTAAAATTTCTCCTGCAACCCGTTCCTTTGTGCTAGATGAACGAACGTCTCTCCACATGCTCAGTTTTCAGAGATAAGTGTGTGTGAAAGCCGCCCTTCAACTAGCTTGTTGGGAACACAAAGTTTCTTTTCAGTTGCAAACTCCACTGCATACATACATATGGGAAGGTACTAGCTCCAACTCCGTTTAACAGTGAAAACTGCAGGAACTTCAAACCGGCACTAGAAAACAGACTGAGAAACCAGAGTAAAAGTTTCTCCTGCAACCCGTTCCCTTTTTGCTAGATGAACGAACGTCTCTCCACATGCTCAGTTTTGAGAGATAATTGTGTGTGAAAGCCGCCCTTCAACTAGCTTGTTGGGAACACAGTTTCTTTTAAGTTGCAAACTCCACTCCATACATATATATGGGAAGGTACTAGCTCCAACTCCGTTTTACAGTGAAAACTGCAGGATCTTCAAACCGGCACTAGAAAACAGACTGAGAAAACAGAGTAAAAGTTTCTCCTGCAACCCGTTCCCTTTGTGCTAGATGAACGAACGTCTCTCCACAAGCTCAGTTTTGAGAGATAAGTGTGTGTGAAAGCCGCCCTTCAACTAGCTTGTTGGGAACACAGTTTCTTTTCAGTAGCAAAGTCCACTCCATACATATATATGGGAAGGTACTATCTCCAACTCGTTTTTACAGTGAAAACTGCAGGAACTTCAAACCGGCACTAGGAAACAGACTGAGATACCAGAGTAAAAGTTTCTCCTGCAACCCGTACCCTTTGTGCTAGATGAACGAACTTCTCTCCACATGCTCAGTTTTGAGAGATAAGTGTGTGTGAAAGCCGTCCTTCAACTAGCTTGTTGGGAACACAAAGTTTCTTTTCATTTGCAAACTCCACTCCATACATTTACATAGGAGGGTACTAGCTCCAACTCGGTTTTACAGTGAAAACTGCAGGAACTTCAAACTAGCATTAGGAAACAGACTGAGAAACGAGAGTAAAAGTATCTCCTGCAACCCGTTTCCTTTGTGCTAGATGAACGAACGTCTCTCCACATGCTCAGTTTTGAGAGATTAGTGTGTGTGAAAGCCGTCCTTCAACTAGCTTGTTGGGAACACAAAGATTCTTTTCAGTTGCAAACTCCACTCCATACATATATATGGGAAGGTACTAGCTCCAACTCCGTTTTACAGTGAAAACTGCAGGAACTTCAAACCGGCACTAGGAAACAGACTGAGAAACCAGAGTAAAAGTTTCTCCTGCAACCCGTTCCCTTTGTGCTAGATGAACGAACTTCTCTCCACATGCTCAGTTTTGAGAGATAAGTGTGTGTGAAAGCCGTCCTTCAACTAGCTTGTTGGGAACACAAATTTTCTTTTCAGTTGCAAACACCAATCCAAAAATATATATATTGGAAGGTACTAGCTCCAACTCGGTTTTACAGAGAAAACTGCAGGAACTTCAAACTAGCATTAGGAAACAGACTGAGAAACGAGAGTAAAAGTTTCTCCTGCAACCCATTCCCTTTGTGCTAGATGAACGAACGTCTCTCCACATGCTCAGTTTTGAGAGATAAGTGTGTGTGAAAGCCGCCCTTCAACTAGCTTGTTGGGAACACAGTTTCTTTTCAGTTGCAAACTCCACTCCATACATATATATGGGAAGGTAGAAGCTCCAACTCGGTTTTACAGTGAAAACTGCAGGAACTTCAAAACGGCACTAGGAAACAGACTGAGAAACCAGAGTAAAAGTTTCTCCTGCAACCCGTTCCCTTTGTGCTAGATGAACGAACGTCTCTCCACATGCTCAGTTTTGAGAGATAAGTGTGTGTGAAAGCCGCCCTTCAACTAGCTTGTTGGGAACACAGTTTCTTTTCAGTTGCAAACTCCACTCCATACATATATATGGGAAGGTACTAGCTCCAACTCGTTTTTACAGTGAAAACTGCAGGAACTTCAAACCGGCACTAGGAAACAGACTGAGAAACCAGAGTAAAAGTTTCTCCTGCAACCCGTTCCCTTTGTGCTAGATGAACGAACGTCTCTCCACATGCTCAGTTTTGAGAGATAAGTGTGTGTGAAAGCCGTCTTTCAACTAGCTTGTTGGGAACACAAAGATTCTTTTCAGTTGCAAACTCCACTCCATACATATATATGGGAAGGTACTAGCTCCAACACGTTTTTACAGTGAAAACTGCAGGAACTTCAAACTAGCATTAGGAAACAGACTGCGAAACGAGAGTAAAAGTTTCTCCTGCAACCCGTTCCCTTTGTGCTAGATGAACGAACGTCTCTCAACATGCTCAGTTTTGAGAGATAAGTGTGTGTGAAAGCCGCACTTCAACTAGCTTGTTGGGAACACAGTTTCTTTTCAGTTGCAAACTCCACTCCATACATATATATGGGAAGGTACTAGCTCCAACTCCGTTTTACAGTGAAAACTGCAGGATCTTCAAACCGGCACTAGAAAACAGACTGAGAAAACAGAGTAAAAGTTTCTCCTGCAACCCGTTCCCTTTGTGCTAGATGAACGAACGTCTCTCCACAAGCTCAGTTTTGAGAGATAAGTGTGTGTGAAAGCCGCCCTTCAACTAGCTTGATGGGAACACAGTTTCTTTTCAGTAGCAAAGTCCACTCCATACATATATATGGGAAGGTACTAGCTCCAACTCGTTTTTACAGTGAAAACTGCAGGAACTTCAAACCGGCACTAGGAAACAGACTGAGATACCAGAGTAAAAGTTTCTCCTGCAACCCGTTCCCTTTGTGCTAGATGAACGAACTTCTCTCCACATGCTCAGTTTTGAGAGATAAGTGTGTGTGAAAGCCGTCCTTCAACTAGCTTGTTGGGAACACAAAGTTTCTTTTCATTTGCAAACTCCACTCCATACATTTACATAGGAGGGTACTAGCTCCAACTCGGTTTTACAGTGAAAACTGCAGGAACTTCAAACTAGCATTAGGAAACAGACTGAGAAACGAGAGTAAAAGTATCTCCTGCAACCCGTTTCCTTTGTGCTAGATGAACGAACGTCTCTCCACATGCTCAGTTTTGAGAGATAAGTGTGTGTGAAACCGTCCTTCAACTAGCTTGTTGGGAACACAAAGATTCTTTTCAGTTGCAATCTCCACTCCATACATATATATGGGAAGGTACTAGCTCCAACTCCGTTTTACAGTGAAAACTGCAGGAACTTCAAACCGGCACTAGGAAACAGACTGAGAAACCAGAGTAAAAGTTTCTCCTGCAACCCGTTCCCTTTGTGCTAGATGAACGAACTTCTCTCCACATGCTCAGTTTTGAGAGATAAGTGTGTGTGAAAGCCGTCCTTCAACTAGCTTGTTGGGAACACAAATTTTCTTTTCAGTTGCAAACACCAATCCAAAAATATATATGGGAAGGTACTAGCTCCAACTCGGTTTTACAGTGAAAACTGCAGGAACTTCAAACTAGCATTAGGAAACAGACTGAGAAACGAGAGTAAAAGTTTCTCCTGCAACACATTCCCTTTGTGCTAGATGAACGAACGTCTCTCCACATGCTCAGTTTTGAGAGATAAGTGTGTGTGAAAGCCGCCCTTCAACTAGCTTGTTGGTAACACAGTTTCTTTTCAGTTGCAAACTCCACTCCATACATATATATGGGAAGGTATTAGCTCCAACTCGGTTTTACAGTGAAAACTGCAGGAACTTCAAACAAGCACTAGGTAACAGACTGAGAAACCAGAGTAAAAGTTTCTCCTGCAACCCGTTCCCTTTGTGCTATATGAACGAACGTCTCTCCACATGCTCAGTTTTGAGAGATAAGTGTGTGTGAAAGCCGCCCTTCAACTAGCTTGTTGGGAACACAGTTTCTTTTCAGTTGCAAACTCCACTCCATACATATATATGGGAAGGTACTAGCTCCAACTCGTTTTTACAATGAAAACTGCAGGAACTTCAAACCGGCACTAGGAAACAGACTGAGAAACCAGAGTAAAAGTTTCTCCTGCAACCCGTTCCCTTTGTGCTAGATGAACGAACGTCTCTCCACATGCTCAGTTTTGAGAGATAAGTGTGTGTGAAAGCCGTCCTTCAACTAGCTTGTTGGGAACACAAAGATTCTTTTCAGTTGCAAACTCCACTCCATACATATATATGGGAAGGTACTAGCTCCAACTCGTTTTTACAGTGAAAACTGCAGGAACTTCAAACTAGCATTAGGAAACAGACTGAGAAACGAGAGTAAAAGTTTCTCCTGCAACCCGTTCCCTTTGTGCTAGATGAACGAACGTCTCTCAACATGCTCAGTTTTTAGAGATAAGTGTGTGTGAATGCCGCACTTCAACTAGCTTGTTGGGAACACAGTTTCTTTTCAGTTGCAAACTCCACTCCATACATATATATGGGAAGGTACTAGCTCCAACTCGTTTTTACAGTGAAAACTGCAGGAACTTCAAACCGGCACTAGGAAACAGACTGAGAAACCAGAGTAAAAGTTTCTCCTGCAACCCTTTCTCTTTGTGCTACATGAACGAACGTCTCTCCACATGCTCAGCTTTGAGAGTTAAGTGTGTGTGAAAGCCGTCCTTCAACTAGCTTGTTGTGAACACAAAGTTTCTTTTCAGTTGCAAACTCCACTCCATACATATATATGGGAAGGTACTAGCTCCAACTCGGTTTTACAGTGAAAACTGCAGGAACTTCAAACAGGCACTAGGAAACAGACTGAGAAACGAGAGTAAAAGTTTCTCCTGCAACCCGTTCCATTTGTGCTAGATGAACGAACGTCTCTCCACATGCTCAGTTTTGAGAGATAAGTGTGTGTGAAAGCCGTCCTTCAACTAGCTTGTTGGGAACACAAAGTTTCTTTTCAGTTGCAAACTCCACTCCATACATATATATGGGAAGCTAGTAGCTCCAACTCGGTATTACAGTGAAAACTGCAGGAACTTCAAACTAGCATTAGGAAACAGACTGAGAATCGAGAGTAAAAGTTTCTCCTGCAACCCGTTCCCTTTGTGCTAGATGAACGAACGTCTCACCACATGCTCAGTTTTGAGAGATAAGTGTGTGTGAAAGCCGCCCTTCAAGTAGCTTGTTGGGAACACAGTTTGTTTTTAGTTGCAAACTCCACTCCATACATATATATGGGAAGGTACTAGCTCCAACTCGTTTTTACAGTGAAAACTGCAGGAACTTCAAAACGGCACTAGGAAACAGACTGAGAAACGAGAGTAAAAGTTTCTTCTGCAACCCGTTCCCTTTGTGCTAGATGAAAGAACGTCTCTCCACATGCTCAGTTCTGAGAGATAAGTGTGTGTGAAAGCCGTCCTTCAACTAGCTTGTTGGGAACACAAAGTTTCTTTTCAGTTGCAAACTCCACTCCATACATATATAAGGGATGGTACTAGCTCCAACTCGGTTTTACAGTGAAAACTGCAGGAACTTCAAACCGGCACTAGGAAACAGACTGAGAAACCAGAGTAAAAGTTTCTCCTGCAACCCGTTCCCTTTGTGCTAGATGAACGAACGTCTCTCCAGATGCTCAGTTTTTAGAGATAAGTGTGTTTGAAAGTCGTCCTTCAACTAGCTTGTTGGGAACATAAAGTTTCTTTTCAGTTGCAAACTCCCCTCCATACATATATATGGGAAGGTACTAGCTCCAACTCGGTTTTACAGTGAAAACTGCAGAAACTTCAAACTAGCATTAGGAAACACACTGAGAAACGAGAGTAAAATTTCTCCTGCAACCCGTTCCTTTGTGCTAGATGAACGAAAGTCTCTCCACATGCTCAGTTTTCAGAGATAAGTGTGTGTGAAAGCCGCCCTTCAACTAGCTTGTTGGGAACACAAAGTTTCTTTTCAGTTGCAAACTCCACTCCATACATACATATGGGAAGGTACTAGCTCCAACTCCGTTTAACAGTGAAAACTGCAGGAACTTCAAACCGGCACTAGAAAACAGACTGAGAAACCAGAGTAAAAGTTTCTCCTGCAACCCGTTCCCTTTGTGCTAGATGAACGAACGTCTCTCCACATGCTCAGTTTTGAGAGATAAGTGTGTGTGAAAGCCGCCCTTCAACTAGCTTGTTGGGAACACAGTTTCTTTTAAGTTGCAAACTCCACTCCATACATATATATGGGAAGGTACTAGCTCCAACTCCGTTTTACAGTGAAAACTGCAGGATCTTCAAACCGGCACTAGAAAACAGACTGAGAAAACAGAGTAAAAGTTTCTCCTGCAACCCGTTCCCTTTGTGCTAGATGAACGAACGTCTCTCCACAAGCTCAGTTTTGAGAGATAAGTGTGTGTGAAAGCCGCCCTTCAACTAGCTTGTTGGGAACACAGTTTCTTTTCAGTAGCAATGTCCACTCCATACATATATATGGGAAGGTACTAGCTCCAACTCGTTTTTACAGTGAAAACTGCAGGAACTTCAAACCGGCACTAAGAAACAGACTGAGATACCAGAGTAAAAGTTTCTCCTGCAACCCGTTCCCTTTGTGCTAGATGAACGAACTTCTCTCCACATGCTCAGTTTTGAGAGATAAGTGTGTGTGAAAGCCGTCCTTCAACTAGCTTGTTGGGAACACAAAGTTTCTTTTCATTTGCAAACTCCACTCCATACATTTACATAGGAGGGTACTAGCTCCAACTCGGTTTTACAGTGAAAACTGCAGGAACTTCAAACTAGCATTAGGAAACAGACTGAGAAACGAGAGTAAATGTATCTCCTGCAACCCGTTTCCTTTGTGCTAGATGAACGAACGTCTCTCCACATGCTCAGTTTTGAGAGATTAGTGTGTGTGAAAGCCGTCCTTCAACTAGCTTGTTGGGAACACAAAGATTCTTTTCAGTTGCAAACTCCACTCCATACATATATATGGGAAGGTACTAGCTCCAACTCCGTTTTACAGTGAAAACTGCAGGAACTTCAAACCGGCACTAGGAAACAGACTGAGAAACCAGAGTAAAAGTTTCTCCTGCAAACCGTTCCCTTTGTGCTAGATGAACGAACTTCTCTCCACATGCTCAGTTTTGAGAGATAAGTGTGTGTGAAAGCCGTCCTTCAACTAGCTTGTTGGGAACACAAATTTTCTTTTCAGTTGCAAACACCAATCCAAAAATATATATGGGAAGGTACTAGCTCCAACTCGGTTTTACAGTGAAAACTGCAGGAACTTCAAACTAGCATTAGGAAACAGACTGAGAAACGAGAGTAAAAGTTTCTCCTGCAACCCATTCCCTTTGTGCTAGATGAACGAACGTCTCTCCACATGCTCAGTTTTGAGAGATAAGTGTGTGTGAAAGCCGCCCTTCAACTAGCTTGTTGGTAACACAGTTTCTTTTCAGTTGCAAACTCCACTCCATACATATATATGGGAAGGTAGAAGGTCCAACTCGGTTTTACAGTGAAAACTGCAGGAACTTCAAAACGGCACTAGGAAACAGACTGAGAAACCAGAGTAAAAGTTTCTCCTGCAACCCGTTCCCTTTGTGCTAGATGAACGAACGTCTCTCCACATGCTCAGTTTTGAGAGATAAGTGTGTGTGAAAGCCGCCCTTCAACTAGCTTGTTGGGAACACAGTTTCTTTTCAGTTGCAAACTCCACTCCATACATATATATGGGAAGGAACTAGCTCCAACTCGTTTTTACAGTGAAAACTGCAGGAACTTCAAACCGGCACTAGGAAACAGACTGAGAAACCAGAGTAAAAGTTTCTCCTGCAACCCGTTCCCTTTGTGCTAGATGAACGAACGTCTCTCCACATGCTCAGTTTTGAGAGATAAGTGTGTGTGAAAGCCGTCTTTCAACTAGCTTGTTGGGAACACAAAGATTCTTTTCAGTTGCAAACTCCACTCCATACATATATATGGGAAGGTACTAGCTCCAACTCGTTTTTACAGTGAAAACTGCAGGAACTTCAAACTAGCATTAGGAAACAAACTGAGAAACGAGAGTAAAAGTTTCTCCTGCAACACGTTCCCTTTGTGCTAGATGAACGAACGTCTCTCAACATGCTCAGTTTTGAGAGATAAGTGTGTGTGAAAGCCGCACTTCAACTAGCTTGTTGGGAACACAGTTTCTTTTCAGTTGCAAACTCCACTCCATACATATATATGGGAAGGTACTAGCTCCAACTCCGTTTTACAGTGAAAACTGCAGGATCTTCAAACCGGCACTAGAAAACAGACTGAGAAAACAGAGTAAAAGTTTCTCCTGCAAACCGTTCCCTTTGTGCTAGATGAACGAACGTCTCTCCACAAGCTCAGTTTTGAGAGATAAGTGTGTGTGAAAGCCGCCCTTCAACTAGCTTGTTGGGAACACAGTTTCTTTTCAGTAGCAAAGTCCACTCCATACATATATATGGGAAGGTACTAGCTCCAACTCGTTTTTACAGTGAAAACTGCAGGAACTTCAAACCGGCACTAGGAAACAGACTGAGATACCAGAGTAAAAGTTTCTCCTGCAACCCGTTCCCTTTGTGCTAGATGAACGAACTTCTCTCCACATGCTCAGTTTTGAGAGATAAGTGTGTGTGAAAGCCGTCCTTCAACTAGCTTGTTGGGAACACAAAGTTTCTTTTCATTTGCAAACTCCACTCCATACATTTACATAGGAGGGTACTAGCTCCAACTCGGTTTTACAGTGAAAACTGCAGGAACTTCAAACTAGCATTAGGAAACAGACTGAGAAACGAGAGTAAAAGTATCTCCTGCAACCCGTTTCCTTTGTGCTAGATGAACGAACGTCTCTCCACATGCTCAGTTTTGAGAGATAAGTGTGTGTGAAAGCCGTCCTTCAACTAGCTTGTTGGGAACACAAAGATTCTTTTCAGTTGCAAACTCCACTCCATACATATATATGGGAAGGTACTAGCTCCAAATCCGTTTTACAGTGTAAACTGCAGGAACTTCAAACCGGCACTAGGAAACAGACTGAGAAACCAGAGTAAAAGTTTCTCCTGCAACCCGTTTCCTTTGTGCTAGATGAACGAACGTCTCTCCACATGCTCAGTTTTGAGAGATAAGTGTGTGTGAAAGCCGCCCTTCAACTAGCTTGTTGGTAACACAGTTTCTTTTCAGTTGCAAACTCCACTCCATACATATATATGGGAAGGTAGAAGCTCCAACTCGGTTTTACAGTGAAAACTGCAGGAACTTCAAAACGGCACTAGGAAACAGACTGAGAAACCAGAGTAAAAGTTTCTCCTGCAACCCGTTCCCTTTGTGCTAGATGAACGAACGTCTCTCCACATGCTCAGTTTTGAGAGATAAGTGTGTGTGAAAGCCGCCCTTCAACTAGCTTGTTGGGAACACAGTTTCTTTTCAGTTGCAAACTCCACTCAATACATATATATGGGAAGGTACTAGCTCCAACTCGTTTTTACAGTGAAAACTGCAGGAACTTCAAACCGGCACTAGGAAACAGACTGAGAAACCAGAGTAAAAGTTTCTCCTGCAACCCGTTCCCTTTGTGCTAGATGAACGAACGTCTCTCCACATGCTCAGTTTTGAGAGATAAGTGTGTGTGAAAGCCGTCTTTCAACTAGCTTGTTGGGAACACAAAGATTCTTTTCAGTTGCAAACTCCACTCCATACATATATATGGGAAGGTACTAGCTCCAACTCGTTTTTACAGTGAAAACTGCAGGAACTTCAAACTAGCATTAGGAAACAGACTGAGAAACGAGAGTAAAAGTTTCTCCTGCAACCCGTTCCATTTGTGCTAGATGAACGAACGTCTCTCAACATGCTCAGTTTTGAGAGATAAGTGTGTGTGAAAGCCGCACTTCAACTAGCTTGTTGGGAACACAGTTTCTTTTCAGTTGCAAACTCCACTCCATACATATATATGGGAAGGTACTAGCTCCAACTCGGTTTTACAGTGAAAACTGCAGGAACTTCAAACAGGCACTAGGAAACAGACTGAGAAACCAGAGTAAAAGTTTCTCCTGCAACCCGTTCTCTTTGTGCTAGATGAACGAACGTCTCTCCCCATGCTCAGTTTTGAGAGATAAGTGTGTGTGAAAGTCGTCCTTCAACTAGCTTGTTGGGAACACAAAGTTTCTTTTCAGTTGCAAACTCCACTCCATACATTTACATAGGAGGGTACTAGCTCCAACTCGGTTTTACAGTGAAAACTGCAGGAACTTCAAACTAGCATTAGGAAACAGACTGAGAAACGAGAGTAAAAGTATCTCCTGCAACCCGTTCCCTTTCTGCTAGATGAACGAACGTCTCTCCACATGCTCAGTTTTGAGAGATAAGTGTGTGTGAAAGCCGCACTTCAACTAGCTTGTTGGGAACACAGTTTCTTTTCAGTTGCAAACTCCACTCCATACATATATATGGGAAGGTACTAGCTCCAACTCGGTTTTACAGTGAAAACTGCAGGAACTTCAAACCGGCACTAGGAAACAGACATGAAAAACCAGAGTAAAAGTTTCTCCTGCAACCCGTTCCCTTTGTGCTAGATGAACGAACGTCCCTCCACATGCTAAGTTTTGAGAGATAAGTGTGTGTGAAAGCCGTCCTTCAACTAGCTTGTAGGGAACACAAAGTTTCTTTTCATTTGCAAACTCCACTCCATACATATATATGGGCAGGTACTAGCTCCAACTCGGTTTTACAGTGAAAACTGCAGGAACTTCAAACCGGCACTAGGAAACAGACTGAGAAACCAGAGTAAAAGTTTCTCCTGCAACCCGTTCCCTTTGTGCTAGATGAACGAAAGTCTCTCCACATGCTCAGTTTTTAGAGATAATTGTGTTTGAAAGTCGTCCTTCAACTAGCTTGTTGGGAACACAAAGTTTCTTTTCAGTTGCAAACTCCCCTCCATACATATATATGGGAAGGTACTAGCTCCAACTCGGTTTTACAGTGAAAACTGCAGGAACTTCAAACTAGCATTAGGAAACAGACTGAGAAACGAGAGTAAAAGTTTCTCCTGCAACCCGTTCCCATTGTGCTAGATGAACGAACGTCTCTCCACATGCTCAGTTTTGAGAGATAAGTGTGTGTGAAAGCCGCCCTTCAACTAGCTTGTTGGGAACACAGTTTCTTTTCAGTTGCAAACTCCACTCCATATATACATATGGGAAGGTACTAGCTCCAACTCGTTTTTACAGTGAAAACTGCAGGAACTTCAAACCGGCACTAGGAAACAGACTGAGATAACAGAGTAAAAGTTTCTCCTGCAACCCGTTCCCTTTGTGCTAGATGAACGAACGTCTCTCCACATGGTCAGTTTTGAGAAATAAGTGTGTGTGAAAGCCGTACTTCAACTAGCTTGTTGGGAACACAAAGTTTCTTTTCAGTTGCAAACTCCACTCCATACATATATATGGGAAGGTACTAGCTCCAACTCGGTTTTACAGTGAAAACTGCAGGAACTTCAAACTAGCATTAGGAAACAGACTGAGAAACCAGAGTAAAAGTTTTTCCTGCAACCCGTTCCCTTTGTGCTAGATGAACGAACGTCTCTCCACATGCTCAGTTTTGAGTGATAAGTGTTTGTGAAAGCCGTCCTTCAACTAGCTTGTTGGGAACACAAAGTTTCTTTTCAGTTGCAAACTCCACTCCATACATATATATGGGCAGGTACTAGCTCCAACTTGGTTTTACAGTGAAAACTGCAGGAACTTCAAACCGGCACGAGGAAACAGACTGAGAAACCAGAGTAAAACTTTCTCCTGCAACCCGTTCCCTTTGTGCTAGATGAACGAACGTCTCTCCACATGCTCAGTTTTGAGAGATAAGTGTGTGTGAAAGCCGCCCTTCAACTAGCTTGTTGGGAACACAGTTTCTTTTCAGTTGCAAACTCCACTCCATACATATATATGGGAAGGTACTAGCTCCAACTCCGTTTTACAGTGAAAACTGCAGGATCTTCAAACCGGCACTAGAAAACAGACTGAGAAACCAGAGTAATAGTTTCTCCTGCAACCCGTTCCCTTTGTGCTAGATGAACGAACGTCTCTCCACATGCTCAGTTTTGAGAGATAAGTGTGTGTGAAAGCCGCCCTTCAACTAGCTTGTTGGGAACACAGTTTCTTTTCAGTAGCAAAGTCCACTCCATACATATATATGGGAAGGTACTAGCTCCAACTCGTTTTTACAGTGAAAACTGCAGGAACTTCAAACCGGCACTAGGAAACAGACTGAGATACCAGAGTAAAAGTTTCTCCTGCAACCCGTTCCCTTTGTGCTAGATGAACGAACTTCTCTCCACATGCTCAGTTTTGAGAGATAAGTGTGTGTGAAAGCCTTCCTTCAACTAGCTTGTTGGGAACACAAAGTTTCTTTTCAGTTGCAAACTCCACTCCATATATTTACATAGGAGGGTACTAGCTCCAACTCGGTTTTACAGTGAAAACTGCAGGAACTTCAAACTAGCATTAGGAAACAGACTGAGAAACGAGAGTAAAAGTATCTCCTGCAACCCGTTCCATTTGTGCTAGATGAACGAAAGTCTCTCCACATGCTCAGTTCTGAGAGATAAGTGTGTGTGAAAGCCGTCCTTCAACTAGCTTGTTGGGAACACAAAGTTTCTTTTCAGTTGCAAACTCCACTCCTTACATATATATGGGAAGGTACTAGCTCCAAATCGGTTTTACGGTGAAACCTGCAGGAACTTCAAACTAGCATTAGGAAACAGACTGAGAAACGAGAGTAAAAGTTTCTCCTGCAACCCGTTCCATTTGTGCTAGATGAACGAACGTCTCTCCACATGCTCAGTTTTGAGAGATAAGTGTGTGTGAAAGCCGCCCTTCAACTAGATTGTTGGGAACACAGTTTCTTTTCAGTTGCAAACTCCACTCCATACATATATATGGGAAGGTACTAGCTCCAACTCCGTTTTACAGTGAAAACTGCAGGAACTTCAAACCGGCACTAGGAAACAGACTGAGAAACCAGAGTAAAAGTTTCTCCTGCAACCCGTTCCCTTTGTGCTAGATGAACGAACGTCTCTCCACATGCTCAGTTTTGAGAGATAAGTGTGTGTGAAAGCCGTCCTTCAACTAGCTTGTTGGGAACACAAAGTTTCTTTCCAGTTGCAAACACCAATCCAAAAATATATATGGGAAGGTACTAGCTCCAACTCGGTTTTACAGTGAAAACTGCAGGAACTTCAAACTAGCATTAGGAAACAGACTGAGAAACGAGAGTAAAACTTTCTCCTGCAACCCATTCCCTTTGTGCTAGATGAACGAACGTCTCTCCACATGCTCAGTTTTGAGAGAAATGTGTGTGTGAAAGCCGCCCTTCAACTAGCTTGTTGGGAACACAAAGTTTCTTTCCAGTTGCAAACACCAATCCAAAAATATATATGGGAAGGTACTAGCTCCAACTCGTTTTTACAATGAATACTGCAGGAACTTCAAACCGGCACTAGGAAACAGACTGAGAAACCAGAGCAAAAGTTTCTCCTGCAACCCGTTCCCTTTGTGCTAGATGAACGAACGTCTCTCCACATGCTCAGTTTTGAGAGATAAGTGTGTGTGAAAGCCGTCTTTCAACTAGCTTGTTGGGAACACAAAGATTCTTTTCAGTTGCAAACTCCACTCCATACATATATATGGGAAGGTACTAGCTCCAACTCGTTTTTACAGTGAAAACTGCAGGAACTTCAAACTAGCATTAGGAAACAGACTGAGAAACGAGAGTAAAAGTTTCTCCTGCAACCCGTTCCCTTTGTGCTAGATGAACGAACGTCTCTCCACATGCTCAGTTTTGAGAGATAAGTGTGTGTGAAAGCCGCCCTTCAACTAGATTGTTGGGAACACAGTTTCTTTTCAGTTGCAAACTCCACTCCATACATATATATGGGAAGGTACTAGCTCCAACTCCGTTTTACAGTGAAAACTGCAGGAACTTCAAACCGGCACTAGGAAACAGACTGAGAAACCAGAGTAAAAGTTTCTCCTGCAACCCGTTCCCTTTGTGCTAGATGAACGAACGTCTCTCCACATGCTCAGTTTTGAGAGATAAGTGTGTGTGAAAGCCGTCCTTCAACTAGCTTGTTGGGAACACAAAGTTTCTTTCCAGTTGCAAACACCAATCCAAAAATATATATGGGAAGGTACTAGCTCCAACTCGGTTTTACAGTGAAAACTGCAGGAACTTCAAACTAGCATTAGGAAACAGACTGAGAGACGAGAGTAAAAGTTTCTCCTGCAACCCATTCCCTTTGTGCTAGATGAACGAACGTCTCTCACATGCTCAGTTTTGAGAGATAAGTGTGTGTGAAAGCCGCCCTTCAACTAGCTTGTTGGGAACACAGTTTCTTTTCAGTTGCAAACTCCACTCCATACATATATATGGGAAGGTATTAGCTCCAACTCGGTTTTACAGTGAAAACTGCTGGAACTTCAAACAAGCACTAGGAAACAGACTGAGAAACCAGAGTAAAAGTTTCTCCTGCAACCCGTTCCCTTTGTGCTATATGAACGAACGTCTCTCCACATGCTCAGTTTTGAGAGATAAGTGTGTGTGAAAGCCGCCCTTCAACTAGCTTGTTGGGAACACAGTTTCTTTTCAGTTGCAAACTCCACTCCATACATATATATGGGAAGGTACTAGCTCCAACTCGTTTTTACAATGAAAACTGCAGGAATTTCAAACCGGCACTAGGAAACAGACTGAGAAACTAGAGTAAAAGTTTCTCCTGCAACCCGTTCCCTTTGTGCTAGATGAACGAACGTCTCTCCACATGCTCAGTTTTGAGAGATAAGTGTGTGTGAAAGCCGTCTTTCAACTAGCTTGTTGGGAACACAGTTTCTTTTCAGTTGCAAACTCCACTCCATATATATATATGGGAAGGTACTAGCTCCAACTCGTTTTTACAGTGAAAACTGCAGGAACTTCAAACCGGCACTAGGAAACAGACTGAGAAACCAGAGTAAAAGTTTCTCCTGCAACCCGTTCCCTTTGTGCTAGATGAACGAACGTCTCTCCACATGCTCAGTTTTGAGAGATAAGTGTGTGTGAAAGCCGCCCTTCAACTAGCTTGTTGGGAACACAGTTTCTTTTAAGTTGCAAACTCCACTCCATACATATATATGGGAAGGTACTAGCTCCAACTCCGTTTTACAGTGAAAACTGCAGGATCTTCAAACCGGCACTGGAAAACAGACTGAGAAAACAGAGTAAAAGTTTCTCCTGCAAACCGTTCCCTTTGTGCTAGATGAACGAACGTCTCTCCACAAGCTCAGTTTTGAGAGATAAGTGTGTGTGAAAGCCGCCCTTCAACTAGCTTGTTGGGAACACAGTTTCTTTTCAGTAGCAAAGTCCACTCCATACATATATATGGGAAGGTACTAGCTCCAACTCGTTTTTACAGTGAAAACTGCAGGAACTTCAAACCGGCACTAGGAAACAGACTGAGATACCAGAGTAAAAGTTTCTCCTGCAACCCGTTCCCTTTGTGCTAGATGAACGAACTTCTCTCCACATGCTCAGTTTTGAGAGATAAGTGTGTGTGAAAGCCGTCCTTCAACTAGCTTGTTGGGAACACAAAGTTTCTTTTCATTTGCAAACTCCACTAAATACATTTACATAGGAGGGTACTAGCTCCAACTCGGTTTTACAGTGAAAACTGCAGGAACTTCAAACTAGCATTAGGAAACAGACTGAGAAACGAGAGTAAAAGTATCTCCTGCAACCCGTTTCATTTGTGCTAGATGAACGAACGTCTCTCCACATGCTCAGTTTTGAGAGATAAGTGTGTGTGAAAGCCGTCCTTCAACTAGCTTGTTGGGAACACAAAGATTCTTTTCAGTTGCAAACTCCACTCCATACATATATATGGGAAGGTACTAGCTCCAACTCCGTTTTACAGTGAAAACTGCAGGAACTTCAAACCGGCACTAGGAAACAGACTGAGAAACCAGAATAAAAGTTTCTCCTGCAACCCGTTCCCTTTGTGCTAGATGAACGAACGTCTCTCCACATGCTCAGTTTTGAGAGATAATTGTGTGTGAAAGCCGTCCTTCAACTAGCTTGTTGGGAACACAAATTTTCTTTTCAGTTGCAAACACCAATCCAAAAATATATATGGGAAGGTACTAGTTCCAACTCGGTTTTACAGTGAAAACTGCAGGAACTTCAAACTAGCATTAGGAAACAGACTGAGAAACGAGAGTAAAAGTTTCTCCTGCAACCCATTCCCTTTGTGCTAGATGAACGAACGTCTCTCCACATGCTCAGTTTTGAGAGATAAGTGTGTGTGAAAGCCGCCCTTCAACTAGCTTGTTGGTAACACAGTTTCTTTTCAGTTGCAAACTCCACTCCATACATATATATGGGAAGGTAGTAGCTCCAACTCGGTTTTACAGTGAAAACTGCAGGAACTTCAAAACGGCACTAGGAAACAGACTGAGATACCAGAGTAAAAGTTTCTCCTGCAACCCGTTCCCTTTGTGCTAGATGAACGAACGTCTCTCCACATGCTCAGTTTTGAGAGATAAGTGTGTGTGAAAGCCGCCCTTCAACTAGCTTGTTGGGAACACAGTTTCTTTTCAGTTGCAAACTCCACTCCATACATATATATGGGAAGGTACTAGCTCCAACTCGTTTTTACAGTGAAAACTGCAGTAACTTCAAACCGGCACTAGGAAACAGACTGAGAAACCAGAGTAAAAGTTTCTCCTGCAACCCGTTCCCTTTGTGCTAGATGAACGAACGTCTCTCCACATGCTCAGTTTTGAGAGATAAGTGTGTGTGAAAGCCGTCTTTCAACTAGCTTGTTGGGAACACAAAGATTCTTTTCAGTTGCAAACTCCACTCCATACATATATATGGGAAGGTACTAGCTCCAACTCGTTTTTACAGTGAAAACTGCAGGAACTTCAAACTAGCATTAGGAAACAGACTGAGAAACGAGAGTAAAAGTTTCTCCTGCAACCCGTTCCCTTTGTGCTAGATGAACGAACGTCTCTCAACATGCTCAGTTTTGAGAGATAAGTGTGTGTGAAAGCCGCACTTCAACTAGCTTGTTGGGAACACAGTTTCTTTTCAGTTGCAAACTCCACTCCATACATATATATGGGAAGGTACTAGCTCCAACTCGTTTTTACAGTGAAAACTGCAGGAACTTCAAACCGGCACTAGGAAACAGACTGAGAAACCAGAGTAAAAGTTTCTCCTGCAACCCGTTCTATTTGTGCTAGATGAACGAACGTCTCTCCACATGCTCAGTTTTGAGGGATAAGTGTGTGTGAAAGCCGTCCTTCAACTAGCTTGTTGGGAACACAAAGTTTCTTTTCAGTTGCAAACTCCACTCCATACATATATATGGGAAGGTACTAGCTCCAACTCGGTTTTACAGTGAAAACTGCAGGAACTTCAAACAGGCACTAGGAAACAGACTGAGAAACCAGAGTAAAAGTTTCTCCTAAAACCCGTTCTCTTTGTGCTAGATGAACGAACGTCTCTCCCCATGCTCAGTTTTGAGAGATAAGTGTGTGTGAAAGTCGTCCTTCAACTAGCTTGTTGGGAACACAAAGTTTCTTTTCAGTTGCAAACTCCACTCTATACATTTACATAGGAGAGTACTAGCTCCAACTCGGTTTTACAGTGAAAACTGCAGGAACTTCAAACTAGCATTAGGAAACAGACTGAGAAACGAGAGTAAAAGTTTCTCCTGCAACCCGTTCCCTTTGTGCTAGATGAACGAACGTCTCTCCACATGCTCAGTTTTGAGAGATAAGTGTGTATGAAAGCCGCCCTTCAAATAGCTTGTTGGTAACACAGTTTCTTTTCAGTTTCAAACTCCACTCCATACATATATATGGGAAGGTACTAGCTCCAACTCGGTTTTACAGTGAAAACTGCAGGAACTTCAAACCGGCACTAGGAAACAGACTGAGAAATCAGAGTAAAAGTTTCTACTGCAACCCGTTCCCTTTGTGCTAGATGAACGAACGTCACTCCATATGCTCAGATTTGAGAGATAAGTGTGTGTGAAAGCCGCACTTCAACTAGCTTGTTGGGAACACAGTTTCTTTTCAGTTGCAAACTCCACTCCATACATATATATGGGAAGGTACTAGCTCCAACTCGGTTTTACAGTGAAAACTGCAGGAACTTCAAACCGGCACTAGGAAACAGACATGAAATACCAGAGTAAAAGTTTCTCCTGCAACCCGTTCCCTTTGTGCTAGATGAACGAACGTCTCTCCACATGCTCAGTTTTGAGAGATAAGTGTGTGTGAAAGCCGTCCTTCAACTAGCTTGTAGGGAACACAAAGTTTCTTTTCAGTTGCAAACTCCACTCCATACATATATATGGGCAGGTACTAGCTCCAACTCGGTTTTACAGTGAAAACTGCAGGAACTTCAAACTGGCACTAGGAAACAGACTGAGAAACCAGAGTAAAAGTTTCTCCTGCAACCCGTTCCCTTTGTGCTAGATGAACGAAAGTCTCTCCACATGCTCAGTTTTGAGAGATAAGTGTGTGTGAAAGTCGTCCTTCAACTAGCTTGTTGGGAACACAAAGTTTCTTTTGAGTTGCAAACTCCACTCCATACATTTACATAGGAGGGTACTAGCTCCAACTCGGTTTTACAGTGAAAACTGCAGGAACTTCAAACTAGCATTAGGAAACAGACTGAGAAACGAGAGTAAAAGTATCTCCTGCAACCCGTTCCATTTGTGCTAGATGAACGAAAGTCTCTCCACATGCTCAGTTTTGAGAGATAAGTGTGTGTGAAAGCCGTCCTTCAACTAGCTTGTTGGGAACACAAAGTTTCTTTTCAGTTGCAAACTCCACTCCATACATATATATGGGAAGGTACTAGCTCCAAATCGGTTTTACGGTGAAACCTGCAGGAACTTCAAACTAGCATTAGGAAACAGACTGAGAAACGAGAGTAAAAGTTTCTCCTGCAACCCGTTCCATTTGTGCTAGATGAACGAACGTCTCTCCACATGCTCAGTTTTGAGAGATAAGTGTGTGTGAAAGCCGCCCTTCAAATAGATTGTTGGGAAAACAGTTTCTTTTCAGTTGCAAACTCCACTCCATACATATATATGGGAAGGTACTAGCTCCAACTCCGTTTTACAGTGAAAACTGCAGGAACTTCAAACCGGCACTAGGAAACAGACTGAGAAACCAGAGTAAAAGTTTCTCCTGCAACCCGTTCCCTTTGTGCTAGATGAACGAACGTCTCTCCACATGCTCAGTTTTGAGAGATAAGTGTGTGTGAAAGCCGTCCTTCAACTAGCTTGTTGGGAACACAAAGTTTCTTTTCAGTTGCAAACTCCACTCCATACATATATATGGGAAGGTACTAGCTCCAAATCGGTTTTACGGTGAAACCTGCAGGAACTTCAAACTAGCATTAGGAAACAGACTGAGAAACGAGAGTAAAAGTTTCTCCTGCAACCCGTTCCATTTGTGCTAGATGAACGAACGTCTCTCCACATGCTCAGTTTTGAGAGATAAGTGTGTGTGAAAGCCGCCCTTCAAATAGATTGTTGGGAAAACAGTTTCTTTTCAGTTGCAAACTCCACTCCATACATATATATGGGAAGGTACTAGCTCCAACTCCGTTTTACAGTGAAAACTGCAGGAACTTCAAACCGGCACTAGGAAACAGACTGAGAAACCAGAGTAAAAGTTTCTCCTGCAACCCGTTCCCTTTGTGCTAGATGAACGAACGTCTCTCCACATGCTCAGTTTTGAGAGATAAGTGTGTGTGAAAGCCGCCCTTCAACTAGCTTGTTGGTAACACAGTTTCTTTTCAGTTGCAAACTCCACACCATACATATATATGGAAAGGTATTAGCTCCAACTCGGTTTTACAGTGAAAACTGCAGGAACGTCAAACAAGCACTAGGAAACAGACTGAGAAACCAGAGTAAAAGTTTCTCCTGCAACCCGTTCCCTTTGTGCTATATGAACGAACGTCTCTCCACATGCTCAGTTTTGAGAGATAAGTGTGTGTGAAAGCCGCCCTTCAACTAGCTTGTTGGGAACACAGTTTCTTTTCAGTTGCAAACTCCACTCCATACATATATATGGGAAGGTACTAGCTCCAACTCGTTTTTACAATGATAACTGCAGGAACTTCAAACCGGCACTAGGAAACAGACTGAGAAACCAGAGTAAAAGTTTCTCCTGCAACCCGTTCCCTTTGTGCTAGATGAACGAACGTCTCTCCACATGCTCAGTTTTGAGAGATAAGTGTGTGTGAAAGCCGTCTTTCAACTAGCTTGTTGGGAACACAAAGATTCTTTTCAGTTGCAAACTCCACTCCATACATATATATGGGAAGGTACTAGCTCCAACTCGTTTTTACAGTGAAAACTGCAGGAACTTCAAACTAGCATTAGGAAACAGACTGAGAAACGAGAGTAAAAGTTTCTCCTGCAACCCGTTCCCTTTGTGCTAGATGAACGAACGTCTCTCCACATGCTCAGTTTTGAGAGATAAGTGTGTGTGAAAGCCGCCCTTCAACTAGATTGTTGGGAACACAGTTTCTTTTCAGTTGCAAACTCCACTCCATACATATATATGGGAAGGTACTAGCTCCAACTCCGTTTTACAGTGAAAACTGCAGGAACTTCAAACCGGCACTAGGAAACAGACTGAGAAACCAGAGTAAAAGTTTCTCCTGCAACTCGTTCCCTTTGTGCTAGATGAACGAACGTCTCTCCACATGCTCATTTTTGAGAGATATGTGTGTGTGAAAGCCGTCCTTCAACTAGCTTGTTGGGAACACAAAGTTTCTTTCCAGTTGCAAACACCAATCCAAAAATATATATGGGAAGGTACTAGCTCCAACTCGGTTTTACAGTGAAAACTGCAGGAACTTCAAACTAGCATTAGGAAACAGACTGAGAAACGAGAGTAAAAGTTTCTCCTGCAACCCATTCCCTTTGTGCTAGATGAACGAACGTCTCTCCACATGCTCAGTTTTGAGAGATAAGTGTGTGTGAAAGCCGCCCTTCAACTAGCTTGTTGGTAACACAGTTTCTTTTCAGTTGCAAACTCCACTCCATACATATATATGGGAAGGTATTAGCTCCAACTCGGTTTTACAGTGAAAACTGCTGGAACTTCAAACAAGCACTAGGAAACAGACTGAGAAACCAGAGTAAAAGTTTCTCCTGCAACCCGTTCCCTTTGTGCTATATGAACGAACGTCTCTCCACATGCTCAGTTTTGAGAGATAAGTGTGTGTGAAAGCCGCCCTTCAACTAGCTTGTTGTAAACACAGTTTCTTTTCAGTTGCAAACTCCACTCCATACATATATATGGGAAGGTACTAGCTCCAACTCGTTTTTACAATGAAAACTGCAGGAACTTCAAACCGGCACTAGGAAACAGACTGAGAAACCAGAGAAAAAGTTTCTCCTGCAACCCGTTCCCTTTGTGCTAGATGAACGAACGTCTCTCCACATGCTCAGTTTTCAGAGATAAGTGTGTGTGAAAGCCGTCTTTCAACTAGCTTGTTGGGAACACAGTATCTTTTCAGTTGCAAACTCCACTCCATACATATATATGGGAAGGTACTAGCTCCAACTCGTTTTTACAGTGAAAACTGCAGGAACTTCAAACCGGCACTAGGAAACAGACTGAGAAACCAGAGTAAAAGTTTCTCCTGCAACCCGTTCTCTTTGTGCTAGATGAACGAACGTCTCTCCACATGCTCAGTTTTGAGAGATAAGTGTGTGTGAAAGCCGTCCTTCAACTAGCTTTTTGGGAACACAAAGTTTCTTTTCAGTTGCAAACTCCACTCCATACATATATATGGGAAGGTACTAGCTCCAACTCGGTTTTACAGTGAAAACTGCAGGAACTTCAAACAGGCACTAGAAAACAGACTGAGAAACCAGAGTAAAAGTTTCTCCTGCAACCCGTTCTCTTTGTGCTAGATGAACGAACGTCTCTCCCCATGCTCAGTTTTGAGAGATAAGTGTGTGTGAAAGTCGTCCTTCAACTAGCTTGTTGGGAACACAAAGTTTCTTTTCAGTTGCAAACTCCACTCCATACATTTACATAGGATGGTACAAGCTCCAACTCGGTTTTACAGTGAAAACTGCAGGAACTTCAAACTAGCATTAGGAAACAGACTGAGAAACGAGAGTAAAAGTATCTCCTGCAACCCGTTCCCTTTGTGCTAGATGAACGAACGTCTCTCCACATGCTCAGTTTTGAGAGATAAGTGTGTGTGAAAGCCGTCCTTCAACTAGCTTGTTGGGAACACAAAGTTTCTTTTCAGTTGCAAACTCCACTCCATACATATATATGGGAAGGTAGTAGCTCCAACTCGGTATTACAGTGAAAACTGCAGGAACTTCAAACTAGCATTAGGAAACAGACTGAGAAACGAGAGTAAAAGTTTCTCCTGCAACCCGTTCCCTTTGTGCTAGATGAACGAACGTCTCACCACATGCTCAGTTTTGAGAGATAAGTGTGTGTGAAAGCCGCCCTTCAAGTAGCTTGTTGGGAACACAGTTTGTTTTTAGTTGCAAACTCCACTCCATACATATATATGGGAAGGTACTAGCTCCAACTCGTTTTTACAGTGAAAACTGCAGGAACTTCAAAACGGCACTAGGAAACAGACTGAGAAACGAGAGTAAAAGTTTCTTCTGCAACCCGTTCCCTTTGTGCAAGATGAAAGAACGTCTCTCCACATGCTCAGTTCTGAGAGATAAGTGTGTGTGAAAGCCGTACTTCAACTAGCTTGTTGGGAACACAAAGTTTCTTTTGAGTTGCAAACTCCACTCCATACATATATATGGGAATGTACTAGCTCCAAGTCGGTTTTACAGTGAAAACTGCAGGAACTTCAAACTGGCACTAGGAAACAGACTGAGAAACCAGAGTAAATGTTTCTCCTGCAACCCGTTCCCTTTGTGCTAGATGAACGAACGTCTCTACACATGCTCAGTTTTGAGAGATAAGTGTGTGTGAAAGCCGTCCTTCAACTAGCTTGTTGGGAACACAAAGTTTCTTTTCAGTTGCAAACTCCACTCCATATATATATATGGGAAGGTACTAGCTCCAACTCGTTTTTACAGTGAAATCTGCAGGAACTTCAAACCGGCACTAGGAAACAGAGTGAGAAACCAGAGTAAAAGTTTCTCCTGCAACCCGTTCCTTTTGTGCTAGATGAACGAACGTCTCTCCACATGCTCAGTTTTGAGAGATAAGTGTGTGTGAAAGCCGTCCTTCAAATAGCTTGTTGGGAACACAAAGTTTCTTTTCAGTTGCAAACTCCACTCCATACATTTATATAGGAGGGTACTAGCTCCAAATCGGTTTTACGGTGAAACCTGCAGGAACTTCAAACTAGCATTAGGAAACAGACTGAGAAACCAGAGTAAAAGTTTCTCCTGCAACCCGTTCCCTTTGTGCTAGATGAACGAACGTCTCTCCACATGCTCAGTTTTGAGAGATAAGTGTGTGTGAAAGCCGTCCTTCAACTAGCTTTTTGGGAACACAAAGTTTCTTTTCAGTTGCAAACTCCACTCCATACATATATATGGGAAGGTACTAGCTCCAACTCGGTTTTACAGTGAAAACTGCAGGAACTTCAAACAGGCACTAGAAAACAGACTGAGAAACCAGAGTAAAAGTTTCTCCTGCAACCCGTTCTCTTTGTGCTAGATGAACGAACGTCTCTCCCCATGCTCAGTTTTGAGAGATAAGTGTGTGTGAAAGTCGTCCTTCAACTAGCTTGTTGGGAACACAAAGTTTCTTTTCAGTTGCAAACTCCACTCCATACATTTACATAGGATGGTACAAGCTCCAACTCGGTTTTACAGTGAAAACTGCAGGAACTTCAAACTAGCATTAGGAAACAGACTGAGAAACGAGAGTAAAAGTATCTCCTGCAACCCGTTCCCTTTGTGCTAGATGAACGAACGTCTCTCCACATGCTCAGTTTTGAGAGATAAGTGTGTGTGAATGTCGTCCTTCAACTAGCTTGTTGGGAACACAAAGTTTCTTTTCAGTTGCAAACTCCACTCCATACATTTATATAGGAGGGTACTATCTCCAAATCGGTTTTACGGTGAAACCTGCAGGAACTTCAAACTAGCATTAGGAAACAGACTGAGAAACGAGAGTAAAAGTTTCTCCTGCAACCCGTTCCATTTGTGCTAGATGAACGAACGTCTCTCCACATGCTCAGTTTTGAGAGATAAGTGTGTGTGAAAGCCGTCCTTCAACTAGCTTGTTGGGAACACAAAGTTTCTTTTCAGTTGCAAACTCCACTCCATACATATATATGGGAAGGTAGTAGCTCCAACTCGGTATTACAGTGAAAACTGCAGGAACTTCAAACTAGCATTAGGAAACAGACTGAGAAACGAGAGTAAAAGTTTCTCCTGCAACCCGTTCCCTTTGTGCTAGATGAACGAACGTCTCACCACATGCTCAGTTTTGAGAGATAAGTGTGTGTGAAAGCCGCCCTTCAAGTAGCTTGTTGGGAACACAGTTTGTTTTTAGTTGCAAACTCCACTCCATACATATATATGGGAAGGTACTAGCTCCAACTCGTTTTTACAGTGAAAACTGCAGGAACTTCAAAACGGCACTAGGAAACAGACTGAGAAACGAGAGTAAAAGTTTCTTCTGCAACCCGTTCCCTTTGTGCAAGATGAAAGAACGTCTCTCCACATGCTCAGTTCTGAGAGATAAGTGTGTGTGAAAGCCGTACTTCAACTAGCTTGTTGGGAACACAAAGTTTCTTTTGAGTTGCAAACTCCACTCCATACATATATATGGGAATGTACTAGCTCCAAGTCGGTTTTACAGTGAAAACTGCAGGAACTTCAAACTGGCACTAGGAAACAGACTGAGAAACCAGAGTAAATGTTTCTCCTGCAACCCGTTCCCTTTGTGCTAGATGAACGAACGTCTCTACACATGCTCAGTTTTGAGAGATAAGTGTGTGTGAAAGCCGTCCTTCAACTAGCTTGTTGGGAACACAAAGTTTCTTTTCAGTTGCAAACTCCACTCCATATATATATATGGGAAGGTACTAGCTCCAACTCGTTTTTACAGTGAAATCTGCAGGAACTTCAAACCGGCACTAGGAAACAGAGTGAGAAACCAGAGTAAAAGTTTCTCCTGCAACCCGTTCCTTTTGTGCTAGATGAACGAACGTCTCTCCACATGCTCAGTTTTGAGAGATAAGTGTGTGTGAAAGCCGTCCTTCAAATAGCTTGTTGGGAACACAAAGTTTCTTTTCAGTTGCAAACTCCACTCCATACATTTATATAGGAGGGTACTAGCTCCAAATCGGTTTTACGGTGAAACCTGCAGGAACTTCAAACTAGCATTAGGAAACAGACTGAGAAACCAGAGTAAAAGTTTCTCCTGCAACCCGTTCCCTTTGTGCTAGATGAACGAACGTCTCTCCACATGCTCAGTTTTGAGAGATAAGTGTGTGTGAAAGCCGTCCTTCAACTAGCTTGTTGGGAACACAAAGTTTCTTTTCAGTTGCAAACTCCACTCCATACATATATATGGGAAGGTACTAGCTCCAACTCAGTTTTACAGTGAAAACTGCAGGAACTTCAAACTAGCATTAGGAAACAGACTGAGAAACGAGAGTAAAAGTTTCTCCTGCAACCCGTTCCCTTTGTGCTAGATGAACGAACGTCTCTCCACATGCTCAGTTCTGAGAGATAAGTGTGTGTGAAAGCCGTCCTTCAACTAGCTTGTTGGGAACACAAAGTTTCTTTTCAGTTGCAAACTCCACTCCATACATATATATGGGAAGGTACTAGCTCCAACTCGGTTTTACAGTGAAAACTGCAGGAACTTCAAACTAGCATTAGGAAGCAGACTGTGAAACGAGAGTAAAAGTTTCTCCTGCAACCCGTTCCCTTTGTGCTAGATGAACAAACGTCTCTCCACATGCTCAGTTTTGAGAGATAAGTGTGTGTTAAAGCCGCCCTTCAAGTAGCTTGTTGGGAACACAGTTTCTTTTCAGTTGCAAACTCCACTCCATACATATATATGGGAAGGTAGTAGCTCCAACTCGGTTTTACAGTGAAAACTGCAGGAACTTCAAACCGGCACTAGGAAACAGACTGAGAAACCAGAGTAAAAGATTCTCCTGCAACCCGTTCCCTTTGTGCTAGATGAACGAACGTCTCTCCACATGCTCAGTTCTGAGAGATAAGTGTGTGTGAAAGCCGTCCTTCAACTAGCTTGTTGGGAACACAAAGTTTCTTTTGAGTTGCAAACTCCACTCCATACATATATATGGGAAGGTACTAGCTCCAACTCGGTTTTACAGTGAAAACTGCAGGAACTTCAAACCGGCACTAGGAAACAGACTGAGAAACGAGAGTAAAAGTTTCTCCTGCAACCCGTTCCCTTTGTGCTAGATGAACGAACCTCTCTCCACATGCTCAGTTTTGAGCGATAAGTGTGTGTGAAAGCCGTCCTTCAACTAGCTTGTTGGGAACACAAAGTTTCTTTTCAGTTGCAAACTCCACTCCATACATATATATGGGAAGGTACTAGCTCCAACTCGGTTTTACAGAGAAAACTGCTGGAACTTCAAACAAGCACTAGGAAACAGACTGAGAAACCAGAGTAAAAGTTTCTCCTGCAACCCGTTCCCTTTGTGCTATATGAACGAACGTCTCTCCACATGCTCAGTTTTGAGAGATAAGTGTGTGTGAAAGCCGCCCTTCAACTAGCTTGTTGGGAACACAGTTTCTTTTCAGTTGCAAACTCCACTCCATACATATATATGGGAAGGTACTAGCTCCAACTCGTTTTTACAATGATAACTGCAGGAACTTCAAACCGGCACTAGGAAACAGACTGAGAAACCAGAGTAAAAGTTTCTCCTGCAACCCGTTCCCTTTGTGCTAGATGAACGAACGTCTCTCCACATGCTCAGTTTTGAGAGATAAGTGTGTGTGAAAGCCGTCTTTCAACTAGCTTGTTGGGAACACAAAGATTCTTTTCAGTTGCAAACTCCACTCCATACATATATATGGGAAGGTACTAGCTCCAACTCGTTTTTACAGTGAAAACTGCAGGAACTTCAAACTAGCATTAGGAAACAGACTGAGAAACGAGAGTAAAAGTTTCTCCTGCAACCCGTTCCCTTTGTGCTAGATGAACGAACGTCTCTCCACATGCTCAGTTTTGAGAGATAAGTGTGTGTGAAAGCCGCCCTTCAACTAGATTGTTGGGAACACAGTTTCTTTTCAGTTGCAAACTCCACTCCATACATATATATGGGAAGGTACTAGCTCCAACTCCGTTTTACAGTGAAAACTGCAGGAACTTCAAACCGGCACTAGGAAACAGACTGAGAAACCAGAGTAAAAGTTTCTCCTGCAACTCGTTCCCTT